>NW_027640027.1:0-12500 GCF_949606895.1 Notothenia rossii | reverse complement strand
TACTTGTACTCATGGGGAGGTCCCAAAAGTCAATATGGGGGCCCATTAGAGCATATTTATAATGATGCACTTGTACTCATGGGGAGGTCCCAAAAGTCAATATGGGGGCCCATTACAGCATATTTATATTCATGTAGTTGTACTCATGGGGAGGTCCCAAAAGTCAATATGGGGGCCCATTACAGCATATTTATATTGATGTACTTGTACTCATGGGGAGGTCCCAAAAGTCAATATGGGGGCCCATTAGAGCATATTTATAATGATGCACTTGTACTCATGGGGAGGTCCCAAAAGTCAATATGGGGGCCCATTACAGCATATTTATATTCATGTAGTTGTACTCTTGGGGAGGTCCCAAAAGTCAATATGGGGGCCCATTACAGCATATTTATATTGATGTACTTGTACTCATGGGGAGGTCCCAAAAGTCAATATGGGGGCCCATTAGAGCATATTTATAATGATGCACTTGTACTCATGGGGAGGTCCCAAAAGTCAATATGGGGGCCCATTACAGCATATTTATATTCATGTAGTTGTACTCATGGGGAGGTCCCAAAAGTCAATATTGGGGCCCATTACAGCATATTTATATTGATGTACTTGTACTCATGGGGAGGTCCCAAAAGTCAATATGGGGGCCCATTAGAGCATATTTATAATGATGCACTTGTACTCATGGGGAGGTCCCAAAAGTCAATATGGGGGCCCATTACAGCATATTTATATTCATGTAGTTGTACTCATGGGGAGGTCCCAAAAGTCAATATGGGGGCCCATTACAGCATATTTATATTGATGTACTCGTGCTCATGGGGTGGTCCCACAACTCGATATAAGGGCCCATGGGGAGGTCCCACAAGTCAATATGGGGGCCCATTACAGCATATTTATATTGATGTACTCGTGCTCATGGGGTGGTCCCACAACTCGATATGAGGGCCCATGGGGAGGTCCCACAAGTCAATATGGGGGCCCATTACAGCATATTTATATTGATGTACTTGTACTCATGGGGTTGTCCCACAACTCAATATGAGGGCCCATGGGGAGGTCCCACAAATCAATATGGGGGCCCATTAGAGCATATTTATAATGATGCACTTGTACTCATGGGGAGGTCCCAAAAGTCAATATGGGGGCCCATTACAGCATATTTATATTCATGCACTTGTACTCATGGGAGGTCCCAAAAGTCAATATTGGGGCCCATTACAGCATATTTATATTGATGTACTTGTACTCATGGGGAGGTCCCAAAAGTCAATATGGGGGCCCATTAGAGCATATTTATAATGATGCACTTGTACTCATGGGGAGGTCCCAAAAGTCAATATGGGGGCCCATTACAGCATATTTATATTCATGTAGTTGTACTCATGGGGAGGTCCCAAAAGTCAATATGGGGGCCCATTACAGCATATTTATATTGATGTACTTGTACTCATGGGGAGGTCCCAAAAGTCAATATGGGGGCCCATTAGAGCATATTTATAATGATGCACTTGTACTCATGGGGAGGTCCCAAAAGTCAATATGGGGGCCCATTACAGCATATTTATATTCATGTAGTTGTACTCATGGGGAGGTCCCAAAAGTCAATATGGGGGCCCATTACAGCATATTTATATTGATGTACTTGTACTCATGGGGAGGTCCCAAAAGTCAATATGGGGGCCCATTAGAGCATATTTATAATGATGCACTTGTACTCATGGGGAGGTCCCAAAAGTCAATATGGGGGCCCATTACAGCATATTTATATTCATGTAGTTGTACTCTTGGGGAGGTCCCAAAAGTCAATATGGGGGCCCATTACAGCATATTTATATTGATGTACTTGTACTCATGGGGAGGTCCCAAAAGTCAATATGGGGGCCCATTAGAGCATATTTATAATGATGCACTTGTACTCATGGGGAGGTCCCAAAAGTCAATATGGGGGCCCATTACAGCATATTTATATTCATGTAGTTGTATTCATGGGGAGGTCCCAAAAGTCAATATGGGGGCCCATTACAGCATATTTATATTGATGTACTCGTGCTCATGGGGTGGTCCCACAACTCGATATGAGGGCCCATGGGGAGGTCCCACAAGTCAATATGGGGGCCCATTACAGCATATTTATATTGATGTACTTGTACTCATGGGATGGTCCCACAAGTCAATATGAGAGCCCACTTCAGGGCTCCCACATCTCAATACGGTATAATGCAGGTATACCTATGGGGATTTTGGCGATGTCCCACATCTCTATATGATTTATAAGTGGTTTGGTTTATTATAATGACATGATATTTAATAATAATAATGCAATTTTTATAACTATTAAAGGAACTTATAAATTGAGTGCCAAGGGTAACATCTCAATACGGTATAATGCAGGTATACCTATGGGGATTTTGGCGATGTCCCACATCTCTATGTGATTTATAAGTGGTTTGGTTTATTATAATGACATTATATTTAATAATAATAATAATAATAATATAATATAATAATAATAATATAATAATATTAATAATAATAATGCAATTTTTATAACTATTAAAGGAACTTATAAATTGAGTGCCAAGGGTAACATCTCAATACGGTATAATGCAGGTATACCTATGGGGATTTTGGCGATGTCCCACATCTCTATGTGATTTATAAGTGGTTTGGTTTATTATAATGACATTATATTTAATAATAATAATAATATAATATAATAATAATAATATAATAATATTTTTATAACTATTAAAGGAACTTATAAATTGAGTGCCAAGGGAAGGGATCGAACCCCGCTCTTCCACACCAAAGAGCTACTCCCATTCCATTGCCCCACAAGTGGCGCTAAACTTACTTGGACAAAAGTATTATATATAGACTCCACTATAAAGTAAAAAGACATTTCTCTATCGTTTTGGCGATCAAAATTGACAACAAAACACATCAAATCACATCTACAAATCAATACGAAGCTAATGAAACCACTCTCAGACTCCTAGCGTGTTTACAAGCTTTTCACATCACACCATTGTGTTTTAATCATTTTAACGCTACATTTTCATATGTTTTCCGTCATCAAAATGTAAAAACGACATATCCAATCAAATCTACAGATCAATAGGAAGCTAATGAAACTATTCCAAGACCTCTAGCATGTTTAGAAGTTTGAAAGACTCATCAAAAGTATCAAAATATTTGGGGTTATTTTTTGTGGTTAACCTAACCCTGAACCACTTTAATAGTTGGCGGGAAAACTCTTGTTTTAGCGGGAAAACTCTTGTTTTAGCGCGAAAAACGGACCAATGGTTGTGAAGCTATTTGTCATTATAATCACATTATTATATTGAATAATTCCAAAATAATAATAATAATAATAGTTATTATAACTATTAAATAACAGTTATTATAACTATTAAATAACTATTATAGTTATTATCTCTTAATTCAACTAATCATCTAATTCAAAAACTGAATGCCAAGGGCAAGAATCGAACCCTGCTCTCTCACACCAAAGGGCAACTCCTTATCTGTTGCGCCACAAGTGACACTAAAAATTATTGAACACAAGTCTTACAAAAAGACTCCACAAGTAACACATTTCTCTATCGTTTTGGTGTGGCATGTTCAGAATATGCTAGATTGCAGATATAGCAATATTTTAATAAAATATACACAGACACACATTTTTGATAGGGAGGTCGCAGGGGCCCCACATTTTGCTAGCAGGTTCAACACAAGTTAAGCAACAATCTCTCAAAGTCTCGGAGCGCCACGCACCTTTTTTCAATTTTTTTCAATTTTTTTCATTTTCTCCCCTCCCCCACCACAAGCCTGTCAGATTCTAAACTCCAGACAGGATTTTGTGAGAAAGTTGCCATCTTTTGGAAAAAACAATTCTGGGTGTTTTACAGTTTCCATACTTCAGATTCCTGATCTGGGTCCTATTTATAGGCCCCCTGTGAAAAAAATATCTCTTTAGCCCTTTCAAAAGTCATGCAACACAGCAGCTTTTCAAAAGGCCTTAACCGAAGGTTTTGTTACATTTTAAGCCATAAGCTTTGACATTTAGCGCGACCAGAGGCATTAATCTGCATCTGCTCTCCGAGGCGGTTCCAACGACACCAAGCTCAAAGCCGTCGGACCTTCCTAAGTGGCGTATACAGTGCGTCTACCATCCACAGTTGACCTTTGACCCTTGGAGCTTTGTTACATTTTAAGCCGTTAACTTTGACATTTAGTTGCAAAAGAGGCCCCAATCTGCATGGCATTTCCGAGCCCGTTCCAACGAGACCAAGCTCCAAGCTCTCGGACCCTCCTTTGTGCCCTAAAGGTCACAGTAGGGCATTAAAACGAAAACGCCTTAACGGAAGGTTTTGTTACATTTTAAGCCGTTACGTTTGAAATTTAGTTGGAAAAGAGGCACCAATCTGCATGGAATTTCCGAGCCCGTTCCAACGAGACCAAGCTCCAAGCTCTCGGACCCTCCTTTGGGCCCTAAAGGTCACAGTAGGCCATTAAAACGAAAACGCCTTAACGGAAGGTTTTGTTACATTTTAAGCCGTTACGTTTGAAATTTAGTTGGAAAAGAGGCACCAATCTGCATGGAATTTCCGAGCCCGTTCCAACGAGACCAAGCTCCAAGCTCTCGGACCCTCCTTTGGGCCCTAAAGGTCACAGTAGGCCATTAAAACGAAAACGCCTTAACGGAAGGTTTTGTTACATTTTAAGACGTTACCTTTGACATTTAGTTGCACAAGAGGCATCAATCTGCATGGAAATTCTGAGCCCGTTCCAACGACACCAAGCTCAAAGCCCTCGGACATTCCTTTGTGCCATAAAGGTCACCGTACGGCATCAAAACGTGACCTCTGACCTCAGTTTGATCTTGTTGAAGGTCGCAGGGGCCCCAAATTTTGCACGCGGGTTCCACACAAGTTAAGCAACACAATCTCAAAGTCTCGGAGCGCCACGCACATCTTTTCAATTTTTTTCATTTTCTCCCCCTCCCACACAACAAGCCTGTCAGATTCTAAGCTCCAGACAGCATTTTGTGAGAAAGTTACCATTTTTTTTGAAAAAACAATTCTGGGTGGGTTACAGTCTCCATACTTCATATTCCTATTTTGGACCCTATTTAGAAGCCCCTGGTGAAAAAATGATCTCTTTAACCTTTTCCAAAGTCATTTAAAAAGTCCTAAAGCAGTTTCATCTCAAAACGCCTTAACGGAAGGTTTTGTTACATTTTAAGCCGTTACCTTTGACATTTAGTTGCAAAAGAGGTCCCAATCTGCATGGAAATTCCGAGCCCGTTCCAACGGGACCAAGCTCCAAGCTCTCGGACCCTCCTTTGTGCCCTATAGGTCACAGTAGGCCATTAAAACGAAAACGCCTTAACGGAAGGTTTTGTTACATTTTAAGACGTTACCTTTGACATTTAGTTGCACAAGAGGCATCAATCTGCATGTAATTTCCGAGCCGGTTCCAACGACACCAAGCTCAAAGCCGTCGGACCTTCCTAAGTGGCGTATACAGTGCGTCTACCATCCACAGTTGACCTTTGACCCTTGGAGCTTTGTTACATTTTAAGCCGTTAACTTTGACATTTAGTTGCAAAAGAGGCACCAATTTGCATGTAATTTCCGAGCCCGTTCTAACGAGACCAAGCTCCAAGCTCTCGGACATTCCTTTGTGCCATAAAGGTCACCGTAAGGCATCAAAACGTGACCTCTGACCTCAGTTTTGACCTTGTTGAAGGTCGCAGGGGCCCCAAATGTTGCAAGCGGGTTCCACACAAGTTAAGCAACAATCTCTCAAAGTCTCGAAGCGCCACGCACCTTTTTTCAGTTTTTTTCATTTTCTCCCCCTCCCCCAACACAAGCCTGTCAGATTCTAGGCTCCAGACAGCATTATGTGAGAAAGTTTGACCTTTGATTGAAAAAATAATTCTGGGTGGGTTACAGTTTCCATACTTCAGATTCCTGATCTGGGCCCTATTTATAGGCCCCCCGTGAAAAAAATTTCTCTTTAGCCCTTTCAAAAGTCATGCAACACAGCAGCTTTTCAAAAGGCCTTAACCGAAGGTTTTGTTACATTTTAAGCCATAACCTTTGACATTTAGTTAAACCAGAGGCATCAATCTGCATGTGCTTTCCGAGACGGTTTCAACGACATCAAGCTCAAAGCGGTCGGACCTTCCTTTGTGCCGTAAAGGGCACCGTACGGCATCAAAATGTGACCTCTGACCTCAGTTTTGACCTTGTTGAAGGTTGCAGGGGCCCCAAATTTTGCAAGCGGGTCCCACACAAGTTAAGCAACAATCTATCAAAGTCTCGGAGCGCCACGCCCATTTTTTCTATTTCTTTCAATTTTTTTCATTTTTTCCCCCTCCCCCACCACAAGCCTGTCAGATTCTAAGCTCCAGACAGGATTTTGTGAGAAAGTTGACATTTTAAAAAAAAAAAAATTCTGTGTGGGTTACTTCAGATTCCTGTTCTGGGCCCTATTTAGAAGCCCCTGGTGAAAAAATGATCTCTTTAACCTTTTCCAAATTCATTTAAAAAGTCCTGAAGCAGTTTCATCTCAAAACGCCTTAAGGGAAGGTTTTGTTACATTTTAAGCCGTTAACTTTGACATTTAGTTGGAAAAGAGGCACCAATCTGCATGGAATTTCCGAGCCCGTTCCAACGAGACCAAGCTCCAAGCTCTCGGACCCTCCTTTGTGCCCTAAAGGTCACAGTAGGGCATTAAAACGAAAACGCCTTAACGGAAGGTTTTGTTACATTTTAAGCCGTTACGTTTGAAATTTAGTTGGAAAAGAGGCACCAATCTGCATGGAATTTCCGAGCCCGTTCCAACGAGACCAAGCTCCAAGCTCTCGGACCCTCCTTTGGGCCCTAAAGATCACAGTAGGGCATTAAAACGAAAACGCCTTAACGGAAGGTTTTGTTACATTTTAAGCCGTTACGTTTGAAATTTAGTTGGAAAAGAGGCACCAATCTGCATGGAATTTCCAAGCCCGTTCCAACGAGACCAAGCTCCAAGCTCTCGGACCCTCCTTTGGGCCCTAAAGGTCACAGTAGGGCATTAAAACGAAAACGCCTTAACGGAAGGTTTTGTTACATTTTAAGCCGTTACGTTTGAAATTTAGTTGGAAAAGAGGCACCAATCTGCATGGAATTTCCGAGCCCGTTCCAACGAGACCAAGCTCCAAGCTCTCGGACCCTCCTTTGTGCCCTAAAGGTCACAGTAGGGCATTAAAACGAAAACGCCTTAACGGAAGGTTTTGTTACATTTTAAGCCGTTACGTTTGAAATTTAGTTGGAAAAGAGGCACCAATCTGCATGGAATTTCCGAGCCCGTTCCAACGAGACCAAGCTCCAAGCTCTCGGACCCTCCTTTGGGCCCTAAAGGTCACAGTAGGGCATTAAAACGAAAACGCCTTAAGGGAAGGTTTTGTTACATTTTAAGACGTTACCTTTGACATTTAGTTTCACAAGAGGCATCAATCTGCATGGAATTTCCGAGACGGTTTCAACGACATCAAGCTCAAAGCGGTCGGACCTTCCTTTGTGCCGTAAAGGGCACCGTACGGCATCAAAATGTGACCTCTGACCTCAGTTTTGACCTTGTTGAAGGTTGCAGGGGCCCCAAATTTTGCAAGCGGGTCCCACACAAGTTAAGCAACAATCTCTCAAAGTCTCGGAGCGCCACGCCCATTTTTTCAATTTCTTTCAATTTTTTTCATTTTTTCCCCCTCCCCCACCACAAGCCTGTCAGATTCTAAGCTCCAGACAGGATTTTGTGAGAAAGTTGACATTTTAAAAAAAAAAAAATTCTGTGTGGGTTACTTCAGATTCCTGTTCTGGGCCCTATTTAGAAGCCCCTGGTGAAAAAATGATCTCTTTAACCTTTTCCAAATTCATTTAAAAAGTCCTGAAGCAGTTTCATCTCAAAACGCCTTAAGGGAAGGTTTTGTTACATTTTAAGCCGTTAACTTTGACATTTAGTTGGAAAAGAGGCACCAATCTGCATGGAATTTCCGAGCCCGTTCCAACGAGACCAAGCTCCAAGCTCTCGGACCCTCCTTTGTGCCCTAAAGGTCACAGTAGGGCATTAAAACGAAAACGCCTTAACGGAAGGTTTTGTTACATTTTAAGCCGTTACGTTTGAAATTTAGTTGGAAAAGAGGCACCAATCTGCATGGAATTTCCGAGCCCGTTCCAACGAGACCAAGCTCCAAGCTCTCGGACCCTCCTTTGGGCCCTAAAGGTCACAGTAGGGCATTAAAACGAAAACGCCTTAACGGAAGGTTTTGTTACATTTTAAGCCGTTACCTTTGACATTTAGTTGGAAAAGAGGCACCAATCTGCATGGAATTTCCGAGCCCGTTCCAACGGGACCAAGCTCCAAGCTCTCGGACCCTCCTTTGTGCCCTATAGGTCACAGTAGGCCATTAAAACGAAAACGCCTTAACGGAAGGTTTTGTTACATTTTAAGACGTTACCTTTGACATTTAGTTGCACAAGAGGCATCAATCTGCATGGAATTTCCGAGCCGGTTCCAACGACACCAAGCTCAAAGCCGTCGGACCTTCCTAAGTGGCGTATACAGTGCGTCTATCATCCACAGTTGACCTTTGACCCTTGGAGCTTTGTTACATTTTAAGCCGTTAACTTTGACATTTAGTTGAAAAAGAGGCACCAATTTGCATGTAATTTCCGAGCCCGTTCTAACGAGACCAAGCTCCAAGCTCTCGGACATTCCTTTGTGCCATAAAGGTCACCGTAAGGCATCAAAACGTGACCTCTGACCTCAGTTTGATCTTGTTGAAGGTCGCAGGGGCCCCAAATTTTGCACGCGGGTTCCACACAAGTTAAGCAACAATCTCTCAAAGTCTCGAAGCGCCACGCACCTTTTTTCAATTTTTTTCATTTTCTCCCCCTCCCCCAACACAAGCCTGTCAGATTCTAGGCTCCAGACAGCATTATGTGAGAAAGTTTGACCTTTGATTGAAAAAATAATTCTGGGTGGGTTACAGTTTCCATACTTCAGATTCCTGATCTGGGCCCTATTTATAGGCCCCCCGTGAAACAAATTTCTCTTTAGCCCTTTCAAAAGTCATGCAACACAGCAGCTTTTCAAAAGGCCTTAACCGAAGGTTTTGTTACATTTTAAGCCATAACCTTTGACATTTAGTTAAACCAGAGGCATCAATCTGCATGTGCTTTCCGAGACGGTTTCAACGACACCAAGCTCAAAGCCCTCGGACCATTCCTTTGTGCCATAAAGGTCACCGTACGGCATCAAAATGTGACCTCTGACCTCAGTTTTGACCTTGTTGAAGGTTGCAGGGGCCCCAAATTTTGCAAGCGGGTCCCACACAAGTTAAGCAACAATCTCTCAAAGTCTCGGAGCGCCACGCCCATTTTTTCAATTTCTTTCAATTTTTTTCATTTTTTCCCCCTCCCCCACCACAAGCCTGTCAGATTCTAAGCTCCAGACAGGATTTTGTGAGAAAGTTGACATTTAAAAAAAAAAAAAATTCTGTGTGGGTTACTTCAGATTCCTGTTCTGGGCCCTATTTAGAAGCCCCTGGTGAAAAAATGATCTCTTTAACCTTTTCCAAATTCATTTAAAAAGTCCTGAAGCAGTTTCATCTCAAAACGCCTTAAGGGAAGGTTTTGTTACATTTTAAGCCGTTAACTTTGACATTTAGTTAGAAAAGAGGCACCAATCTGCATGGAATTTCCGAGCCCGTTCCAACGAGACCAAGTTCCAAGCTCTCGGACCCTCCTTTGTGCCCTAAAGGTCACAGTAGGGCATTAAAACGAAAACGCCTTAACGGAAGGTTTTGTTACATTTTAAGCCGTTACGTTTGAAATTTAGTTGGAAAAGAGGCACCAATCTGCATGGAATTTCCGAGCCCGTTCCAACGAGACCAAGCTCCAAGCTCTCGGACCCTCCTTTGGGCCCTAAAGGTCACAGTAGGGCATTAAAACGAAAACGCCTTAACGGAAGGTTTTGTTACATTTTAAGCCGTTACGTTTGAAATTTAGTTGGAAAAGAGGCACCAATCTGCATGGAATTTCCGAGCCCGTTCCAACGAGACCAAGCTCCAAGCTCTCGGACCCTCCTTTGGGCCCTAAAGGTCACAGTAGGGCATTAAAACGAAAACGCCTTAAGGGAAGGTTTTGTTACATTTTAAGACGTTACCTTTGACATTTAGTTTCACAAGAGGCATCAATCTGCATGGAATTTCCAAGCCGGTTCCAACGACACCAAGCTCAAAGCCCTCGGACATTCATTTGTGCCATAAAGGTCACCGTACGGCATCAAAACGTGACCTCTGACCTCAGTTTTGACCTTGTTGAAGGTCGCAGGGGCCCCAAATTTTGCACGCGGGTTCCACACAAGTTAAGTAACACACTATCAAAGTCTCGGAGCGCCATGCACATTTAAAAAAAAAAATGTAGGAATGGGCTCTCATATTGATTTGTGGGACCACCCCATGGGCCCTCATATCGATTTGTGGACGACCCCATGAGTACAAGTACATCAATATAAATATGCTCTAATGGGCCCCCATATTGACTTGTGGGACCTCCCCATGGACCCTCATATCGATTTGTGGACCACCCCATGAGTACAAGTACATCAATATAAATATGCTCTAATGGGCCCCCATATTGACTTGTGGGACCTCCCCATGGACCTCATATCGATTTGTGGACCACCCCATGAGTACAAGTACATCAATATAAATATGCTCTAATGGGCCCCCATATTGACTTGTGGGACCTCCCCATGGACCCTCATATCGATTTGTGGACCACCCCATGAGTACAAGTACATCAATATAAATATGCTCTAATGGGCCCCCATATTGACTTGTGGGACCTCCCCATGGACCCTCATATCGATTTGTGGACCACCCCATGAGTACAAGTACATCAATATAAATATGCTCTAATGGGCCCCCATATTGACTTGTGGGACCTCCCCATGGCCCCTCATATCGATTTGTGGACCACCCCATGAGTACAAGTACATCAATATAAATATGCTCTAATGGGCCCCCATATTGACTTGTGGGACCTCCCCATGGGCCCTCATATTGATTTGTGGGACCACCCCATGAGTACAAGTACATCAATATAAATATGCTCTAATGGGTCCCCATATTGATTTGTGGGACACCCCTCACACCCCCCCCCCACCCCCCCACGAGTACAAGTACACACTGAGAACCCGCATGGCTCTCTAGCACCACCTATGCTCGAATGCACGCATAGGTCATTGGCGGTCCGCATATAGTATAGTATGCTGCCGGTGGACCGCATAAATGCCTGGCAATCCCACCGCCAGCATATGGTGACCCACGCCCCCAACAAATGAATGGGGAGAAAGTCCAGAATAGGACATATGCACTTACCAAAAGTGGCCCACTAGGCGGCTCGCATTCCACGCCCGGCTCCAAGCCAGCGAGCCGGGCTTCTTACCCATTTAAAGTTTGAGAATAGGTTGAGATCGTTTCGGCCCCAAGACCTCTAATCATTCGCTTTACCAGATAAAACTGCGAGACTCTGAGCGCCAGCTATCCTGAGGGAAACTTCGGAGGGAACCAGCTACTAGATGGTTCGATTAGTCTTTCGCCCCTATACCCAGGTCGGACGACCGATTTGCACGTCAGGACCGCTACGGGCCTCCACCAGAGTTTCCTCTGGCTTCGCCCTGCCCAGGCATAGTTCACCATCTTTCGGGTCCTATCGCACGCGCTCACGCTCCACCTCCCCGACAGTGCGGGCGAGACGGGCCGGTGGTGCGCCCGGCCCCGAGGGGCCGGGATCCCACCTCAGCCGGCGCGCGCCGGCCCTCACTTTCATTGCGCCACGGGGTTTTGAATGCACCCTCTGACTCGCGCGCGCGTTAGACTCCTTGGTCCGTGTTTCAAGACGGGTCGGGTGGGTTGCCGACATCGCCGCAGACCCCTGACGCCTTTTACGTGAGCCGATCCCCGCTCTGACGGCACGACGCGGTTGGAGCGCACTGAGGACAGTCCGCCCCGGTTGACAGTCGCACCGGGAACAGGGGGCCCCGTCCCTCCCCCGAGGGGGAGAGAGGGCGCAGCGAGCACTTTGTCCACGGCCCCGGGAAGCGGCGAGGTCCGGGCGGAGGGCGCTGTAAAGCACGCGGCCGAAGCCGCGAGCCACCTTCGCCCCGAGCCTTTCCAAGCCGACCCAGAGCCGGTCGCGGCGCACCGCCGCGGAGGAAATGCGCCCGGCGGGGGCCAGCCAGCGCCGGGGAGAGGTCCCACGAGGAGATCCTCCCACACCGAGCGGCCGACCCTGGCCCGCCGAGTTGAATCCCCCGGGCGGACTGCGCGGACCCCACCCGTTTACCTCTCAACGGTTTCACGCCCTCTTGAACTCTCTCTTCAAAGTTCTTTTCAACTTTCCCTTAAGGTACTTGTCGACTATCGGTCTCGTGCCGGTATTTAGCCT
>NW_027640028.1:0-1000 GCF_949606895.1 Notothenia rossii | reverse complement strand
GAGCTGATTGGCTGTACGTGTGCCGCGAAAAGTGTGGTGTGTGAAGAGGAGATGAGAGAGCTGCAGTGACGCGTCCTAAAACCCGGAAGTAAGCTGCGCATGGCTTCCCTCGACAAAAAAGCAATGAGATTTCTCCATAGGATTTTTGAAAATAGCTCGACATAAGATCTGTGGGAAGTGTACCTGTTAGATAAATGCACGTTTTGTTCAGCCAGATAATATCCACATGTCTACCCTACTTTTATAATTTATGAATCATAAATCTATCGATTAGATTTAAGATTCGACTTTTGAAACTACAAGAAGATATGGAGGACTTTTACAAAAAAGTAATAGATTTTTGTCCAGAAGGATAGCCAAATGGACTTTATCTTCAAGTCAAGGTACTGTAAGACCACCATTTTATTGAAAACGGGATCTTACTAAGAGAGAACAATTCAATATTTAAATTATAAAATTACATTTGTTGGGTATCCTTTTGTTGAACTGTCTGTTTAAAATTAATCGAAGCATCAGACTAAAAAAGCTTTTGAAAATAATATTATATTTTGATTTCGGTCCAAATATAATATTTGTAAACCTGAAGAGTCAGTGCCAGTGCCTCACCAGCCATGAACCTCACTGCACGTCACTGCAGGAGCTTATAGACATCTAAGTTTTTTGTGCCCCAACACTTTTGTACATACGTATAAAAACGCCACTGCGTGGTAGATACCTTGTTTGTTTTAAACATCATAAATACACAAACAACAATGAATACTTACAGGTTGTGTACCCGAATCTCCCGCTGGTCCAAACAAAGTAGGAACAGCATTGTTCTTCAGTGCCCTACGCTGTACATATCCGGCATGAATCGCTGAAAGGTTTGTGAAGCTTTGTTTCGTGAAAGGCTGGCAGAGGGTGTGGCCTCTGGGTATCCCCTCGTCAGAGTGCCCGAAGTAAACAATGGAAAATGAGAAATCTCCAACGAGGCGTTTTGGGGAGGTCTTTTCTGTGTTTT
>NW_027640029.1:0-50041 GCF_949606895.1 Notothenia rossii | reverse complement strand
TCACAGTCTTTCCTCTGTCTGTCCTCAGTCTGTCCTCTGTCTGTCCTTAATCTGTACTCAGTCTGTCCTCAGTCTGTCCTCAGTCTGTCCTCTGTCCTCAGTATATCATGAGTCTGTCCTCAGTCTGTCCTCAGTCTGTCCTAAATCTGTCCTCTGTCTGTCATCTGTCCATCCTCAATCTGTCCTCAGTATGTCCTCTGTCCTCAGTCTGTCCCCTGTCCGTCCTCAGTTTGTCCTCTGTCCGTCCTCAGTCTGTCCTCTGTCCGTCCTCTGTCTGTCCTTCCTCAGTCTGTCCTCAGTATGTCCTCAGTCTGTCCTCTGTCCGTCCTCAGTCTGTCCTCTGTTCGTCCTCAGTCTGTCATCTGTCCTCAGTATATCATGAGTCTGTCCTCAGTCTGTCCTCAGTCTGTCCTCAGTTTGTCCTCAGTCTGTCCTCTGTCTGTCATCTGTCCGTCCTCAGTCTGTCCTCAGTATGTCCTCTGTCCTCAGTCTGTCCCCTGTCCGTCCTCAGTTTGTCCTCTGTCCATCCTCAGTCTGTCCTCAGTATGTAATCAGTATGTCCTCTGTCCTCAGTCTCTCCTCTGACCGTCCTCTGTCCTCAGTCTGTCCTCAGTCTGTCCGTCCTCAGTCTTTCCTCATTATGTCCTCAGTATGTCCTCAGTCTGTCCTCTGTCCATCCTCAGTCTGTACTCTGTTCGTCCTCAGTTTGTCCTCTGTCTGTCCTCAGTCTGTCCTCTGTCTGTCCTCAGTCTGTCCTCAGTCTGTCCTCAGTCTGTACTCAGTCTGTCCTCTGTCTGTCCTCTGTCTGTCCTCAGTCTGTCCTCAGTCTGTCCTCTGTCCTCAGTCTGTCCTCTGTTCGTCCTCAGTCTGCCCTCAGTCCTCAGTATATCATGAGTCTGTCCTCAGTCTGTCCTATGTACTCAGTATGTCCTCTGTCTGTCCTCAGTCTGTCCTCAGTCTATCCTCTGTCTCTCCTCAGTCTGTACTCAGTCTGTACTCAGTCTGTCCTCAGTCTGTCCTCTGTCTGTTCTCAGTCTGTCCTCAGTCTGTCCTCAGTCTGTCCTCTGCCCTCAGTCTGTCCCCTGTCCGTCCTCAGTTTGTCCTCTGTCCGTCCTCAGTCTGTCCTCAGTATGTCATCAGTCTATCCTCTGTCCTCAGTCTCTCCTCTGACCGTCCTCTGTCTGTCCTCAGTATGTCCGTCCTCAGTCTTTCCTCATTTAGTCCTCAGTCTGTCCTCAGTATGTCCTCAGTCTGTCCTCTGTCCGTCCTCAGTCTGTACTCTGTTCATCCTCAGTCTGTCCTCTGTCCTCAGTATATCATCAGTCTGTCCTCAGTATGTCCTTGGTCTTTCCTCAGTCTGTCCTCAGTGTGTCCTCAGTCTATCCTCTGTCTGTCCTCAGTCTGTACTCAGTCTGTCCTCAGTTTGTCCTATGTACTCAGTCTGTCCTCTGTCTGTCCTCAGTCTGTCCTCAGTCTGTCTTCAGTCTGTCCTCTGTCCTTCCTCAGTCTGTCCTCTGTCCGTTCTCAGTCTATCCTCTGTTCGTTCTCAGTCTGTCCTCTGTCCTCAGTATATCATCAGTCTGTCCTCAGTCTTTACTCAGTCTGTCCTCAGTATGTCCTCGGTCTTTCCTCAGTGTGTCCTCAGTGTGTCCTCAGTCTATCCCCTGTCTGTCCTCAGTCTGTACTCAGTCTCTCCTCAGTCTGTCCTATGTTCACAGTCTTTCCTCTGTCTGTCCTCAGTCTGTCCTCTGTCTGTCCTTAATCTGTACTCAGTCTGTCTTCAGTCTGTCCTCTGTCCTCAGTATATCATGAGTCTGTCCTCAGTCTGTCCTCAGTTTGTCCTCAGTCTGTCCTAAATCTGTCCTCTGTCTGTCATCTGTCCATCCTCAATCTGTCCTCAGTATGTCCTCTGTCCTCAGTCTGTCCCCTGTCCGTCCTCAGTTTGTCCTCTGTCCGTCCTCAGTCTGTCCTCTGTCCGTCCTCTGTATGTCCTTCCTCAGTCTGTCCTCAGTATGTCCTCAGTCTGTCCTCTGTCCGTCCTCAGTCTGTCCTCTGTTCGTCCTCAGTCTGTCATCTGTCCTCAGTATATCATGAGTCTGTCCTCAGTCTGTCCTCAGTCTGTCCTCAGTTTGTCCTCAGTCTGTCCTCTGTCTGTCATCTGTCCGTCCTCAGTCTGTCCTCAGTATGTCCTCTGTCCTCAGTCTGTCCCCTGTCCGTCCTCAGTTTGTCCTCTGTCCGTCCTCAGTCTGTCCTCAGTATGTAATCAGTATGTCCTCTGTCCTCAGTCTCTCCTCTGACCGTCCTCTGTCCTCAGTCTGTCCTCAGTCTGTCCGTCCTCAGTCTTTCCTCATTATGTCCTCAGTATGTCCTCAGTCTGTCCTCTGTCCATCCTCAGTCTGTACTCTGTTCGTCCTCAGTTTGTCCTCTGTCTTTCCTCAGTCTGTCCTCTGTCTGTCCTCAGTCTGTCCTCAGTCTGTCCTCAGTCTGTACTCAGTCTGTCCTCTGTCTGTCCTCAGCCTGTCCTCTGTCTGTCCTCAGTCTGTCCTCAGTCTGTCCTCTGTCCTCAGTCTGTCCTCTGTTCGTCCTCAGTCTGCCTTCAGTCCTCAGTATATCATGAGTCTGTCCTCAGTCTGTCCTATGTACTCAGTATGTCCTCTGTCTGTCCTCAGTCTGTCCTCAGTCTATCCTCTGTCTGTCCTCAGTCTGTACTCAGTCTGTACTCAGTCTGTCCTCAGTCTGTCCTCTGTCTGTCCTCAGTCTGTCCTCAGTCTGTCCTCAGTCTGTCCTCTGCCCTCAGTCTGTCCCCTGTCCGTCCTCAGTTTGTCCTCTGTCCGTCCTCAGTCTGTCCTCAGTATGTCATCAGTCTATCCTCTGTCCTCAGTCTCTCCTCTGACCGTCCTCTGTCTGTCCTCAGTATGTCCGTCCTCAGTCTTTCCTCATTTAGTCCTCAGTCTGTCCTCAGTATGTCCTCAGTCTGTCCTCTGTCCGTCCTCAGTCTGTACTCTGTTCATCCTCAGTCTGTCCTCTGTCCTCAGTATATCATCAGTCTGTCCTCAGTATGTCCTTGGTCTTTCCTCAGTCTGTCCTCAGTGTGTCCTCAGTCTATCCTCTGTCTGTCCTCAGTCTGTACTCAGTCTGTCCTCAGTTTGTCCTATGTACTCAGTCTGTCCTCTGTCTGTCCTCAGTCTGTCCTCAGTCTATCTTCTGTCTCTCCTCAGTCAGTACTCAGTCTGTACTCATTCTGTACTCAGTCTGTCCTCAGTCTGTCCTCAGTCTGTACTATGTACTCAGTCTGTCCTCTGTCTGTCCTCAGTCTGTCCTCATTCTATCCTCTATCTCTCCTCAGTCTGTACTCAGTCTGTCCTCAGTCTGTCCTCAGTCCGTCCTCGGTCTGTCCTAAGTCTGTCCGTCCTCAGTCTGTCCTCTGTCCTCAGTCTGTCCTCTGTCCTCAGTCTATCCTCAGTGTGTCCTGAGTATGTCCTCTGTCTTTCCTCAGTATGTCCTCTGTCTGCCCTCAGTCTGTCCTCTGTCCTCAGTGTGTCCTGAGTCTGTCCACTGTCTATCCTCAGTATGTCCTCTGTCTGCCCTCAGTCTGTCCTATGTCCTCAGTCTGTCCTCAGTCTGTCTTCAGTCTGTCCTCTGTCCTTCCTCAGTCTGTCCTCAGGCTGTCCTCGGTCTGTCCTCAGTCTTTCATCAGTCTGTCATCAGTGTGTCCTCAGTCTGTCCTCGGTCTGTCCTCAGTCTGTCCTCTGCCCTCAGTCTGTCCTCAGTCTGTCCTCTGTCCTCAGTCTGTCCTCTGTCATCAGTGTGTCCTCAGTCTTTCATCAGTCTGTCATCAGTCTGTCCTCTGTCCTCAGTCTGTCCTCAGTCTGTCCTCAGTCTTTCATCAGTCTGTTATCAGTCTATCATCAGTCTGTCCTCTGTCTGTCCTCAGTCTGTCCTCGGTCTGTCCTCAGTCTTTCATCAGTCTGTCCTCAGTCTGTCCTCGGTCTGTCCTCAGTCTGTCCTCTGCCCTCAGTCTGTCCTCAGTTTGTCCTCAGTCTGTCCTCAGCCTGTCCTCTGTCCTCAGTCTGTCCTCAGTATGTCCTCAGTCTGTCCTCAGTCTATCCCCTGTCCGTCCTCAGTTTGTCCTCTGTCCGTCCTCAGTCTGTCCTCTGTCCGTCCTCTGTCTGTCCTTCCTCAGTCTGTCCTCAGTATGTCCTCAGTCTGTCCTCTGTCCGTCCTCAGTCTGTCCTCTGTTCGTCCTCAGTCTGTCATCTGTCCTCAGTATATCATGAGTCTGTCTTCAGTCTGTCCTCAGTCTGTCCTCAGTTTGTCCTCTGTCTGTCCTCAGTCTGTCCTCTGTCTGTCCTCAGTCTGTACTCAGTCTGTCCTCAGTCTGTCCTCAGTATGTCATCAGTCTATCCTCTGTCCTCAGTCTCTCCTCTGACCGTCCTCTGTCTGTCCTCAGTATGTCCGTCCTCAGTCTTTCCTCATTTAGTCCTCAGTCTGTCCTCAGTATGTCCTCAGTCTGTCCTCTGTCCGTCCTCAGTCTGTACTCTGTTCATCCTCAGTCTGTCCTCTGTCCTCAGTATATCATCAGTCTGTCCTCAGTATGTCCTTGGTCTTTCCTCAGTCTGTCCTCAGTGTGTCCTCAGTCTATCCTCTGTCTTTCCTCAGTATGTCCTCTGTCTGCCCTCAGTCTGTCCTCTGTCCTCAGTGTGTCCTGAGTCTGTCCACTGTCTATCCTCAATATGTCCTCAGTCTGTCCTATGTCCTCAGTCTGTCCTCAGTCTGTCTTCAGTCTGTCCTCTGTCCTTCCTCAGTCTGTCCTCAGGCTGTCCTCGGTCTGTCCTCAGTCTTTCATCAGTCTGTCATCAGTGTGTCCTCAGTCTGTCCTCGGTCTGTCCTCAGTCTGTCCTCTGCCCTCAGTCTGTTCTCAGTCTGTCCTCTGTCCTCAGTCTGTCCTCTGTCATCAGTGTGTCCTCAGTCTTTCATCAGTCTGTCATCAGTCTGTCCTCTGTCCTCAGTCTGTCCTCAGTCTGTCCTCAGTCTTTCATCAGTCTGTTATCAGTCTATCATCAGTCTGTCCTCTGTCTGTCCTCGGTCTGTCCTCGGTCTGTCCTCAGTCTTTCATCAGTCTGTCCTCAGTCTGTCCTCGGTCTGTCCTCTGCCCTCAGTCTGTCCTCAGTTTGTCCTCAGTCTGTCCTCAGCCTGTCCTCTGTCCTCAGTCTGTCCTCAGTATGTCCTCAGTCTGTCCTCAGTCTATCCCTTGTCCGTCCTCAGTTTGTCCTCTGTCCGTCCTCAGTCTGTCCTCTGTCCGTCCTCTGTCTGTCCTTCCTCAGTCTGTCCTCAGTATGTCCTCAGTCTGTCCTCTGTCTGTCCTCAGTCTGTCCTCTGTTCGTCCTCAGTCTGTCATCTGTCCTCAGTATATCATGAGTCTGTCTTCAGTCTGTCCTCAGTCTGTCCTCAGTTTGTCCTCTGTCTGTCCTCAGTCTGTCCTCTGTCTGTCCCCAGTCTGTCCTCAGTCTGTCCTCAGTCTGTACTCAGTCTGTCCTCTGTCTGTCCTCAGCCTGTCCTCTGTCTGTCCTCAGTCTGTCCTCAGTCTGTCCTCAGTCCTCAGTCTGTCCTCTGTTCGTCCTCAGTCTGCCCTCAGTCCTCAGTATATCATGAGTCTGTCCTCAGTCGGTCCTATGTACTCAGTATGTCCTCTGTCTGTCCTCAGTCTGTCCTCAGTCTATCCTCTGTCTCTCCTCAGTCTGTACTCAGTCTGTACTCAGTCTGTCCTCAGTCTGTCCTCTGTCTGTCCTCAGTCTGTCCTCAGTCTGTCCTCAGTCTGTCCTCAGTCTGTCCTCTGCCCTCAGTCTGTCCCCTGTCCGTCCTCAGTTTGTCCTCTGTCCGTCCTCAGTCTGTCCTCAGTATGTCATCAGTCTATCCTCTGTCCTCAGTCTCTCCTCTGACCGTCCTCTGTCTGTCCTCAGTATGTCCGTCCTCAGTCTTTCCTCATTTAGTCCTCAGTCTGTCCTCAGTATGTCCTCAGTCTGTCCTCTGTCCGTCCTCAGTCTGTACTCTGTTCATCCTCAGTCTGTCCTCTGTCCTCAGTATATCATCAGTCTGTCCTCAGTATGTCCTTGGTCTTTCCTCTGTCTGTCCTCAGTCTGTACTCAGTCTGTCCTCAGTTTGTCCTTTGTACTCAGTCTGTCCTCTGTCTGTCCTCTGTCTGTCCTCAGTCTGTCCTCAGTCTATCTTTTGTCTCTCCTCAGTCAGTACTCAGTCTGTACTCATTCTGTACTCAGTCTGTCCTCAGTCTGTCCTCAGTCTGTACTATGTACTCAGTCTGTCCTCTGTCTGTCCTCAGTCTGTCCTCAGTCTATCCTCTATCTCTCCTCAGTCTGTACTCAGTCTGTCCTCAGTCTGTCCTCAGTCCGTCCTCGGTCTGTCCTAAGTCTGTCCGTCCTCAGTCTGTCCTCTGTCCTCAGTCTGTCTTCTGTCCTCAGTCTATCCTCAGTGTGTCCTGAGTATGTCCTCTGTCTTTCCTCAGTATGTCCTCTGTCTGCCCTCAGTCTGTCCTCTGTCCTCAGTGTGTCCTGAGTCTGTCCACTGTCTATCCTCAGTCTGTCCTCTGTCCTCAGTCTGTCCTCTGTCCTCAGTCTATCCTCAGTGTGTCCTGAGTATGTCCTCTGTCTTTCCTCAGTATGTCCTCTGTCCGTCCTCAGTCTGTCCTCAGTATGTCATCAGTCTATCCTCTGTCCTCAGTCTCTCCTCTGACCGTCCTCTGTCTGTCCTCAGTATGTCCGTCCTCAGTCTTTCCTCATTTAGTCCTCAGTCTGTCCTCAGTATGTCCTCAGTCTGTCCTCTGTCCGTCCTCAGTCTGTACTCTGTTCATCCTCAGTCTGTCCTCTGTCCTCAGTATATCATCAGTCTGTCCTCAGTATGTCCTTGGTCTTTCCTCTGTCTGTCCTCAGTCTGTACTCAGTCTGTCCTCAGTTTGTCCTTTGTACTCAGTCTGTCCTCTGTCTGTCCTCTGTCTGTCCTCAGTCTGTCCTCAGTCTATCTTTTGTCTCTCCTCAGTCAGTACTCAGTCTGTACTCATTCTGTACTCAGTCTGTCCTCAGTCTGTCCTCAGTCTGTACTATGTACTCAGTCTGTCCTCTGTCTGTCCTCAGTCTGTCCTCTATCTCTCCTCAGTCTGTACTCAGTCTGTCCTCAGTCTGTCCTCAGTCCGTCCTCGGTCTGTCCTAAGTCTGTCCGTCCTCAGTCTGTCCTCTGTCCTCAGTCTGTCTTCTGTCCTCAGTCTATCCTCAGTGTGTCCTGAGTATGTCCTCTGTCTTTCCTCAGTATGTCCTCTGTCTGCCCTCAGTCTGTCCTCTGTCCTCAGTGTGTCCTGAGTCTGTCCACTGTCTATCCTCAGTATGTCCTCTGTCTGCCCTCAGTCTGTCCTATGTCCTCAGTCTGTCCTCAGTCTGTCTTCAGTCTGTCCTCTGTCCTTCCTCAGTCTGTCCTCAGTCTGTCCTCAGGCTGTCCTCGGTCTGTCCTCAGTCTTTCATCAGTCTGTCATCAGTGTGTCCTCAGTCTGTCCTCGGTCTGTCCTCAGTCTGTCCTCTGCCCTCAGTCTGTCCTCAGTCTGTCCTCTGTCCTCAGTCTGTCCTCTGTCATCAGTGTGTCCTCAGTCTTTCATCAGTCTGTCATCAGTCTGTCCTCTGTCCTCAGTCTGTCCTCAGTCTGTCCTCAGTCTTTCATCAGTCTGTTATCAGTCTATCATCAGTCTGTCCTCTGTCTGTCCTCAGTCTGTCCTCGGTCTGTCCTCAGTCTTTCATCAGTCTGTCCTCAGTCTGTCCTCGGTCTGTCCTCAGTCTGTCCTCTGTCCTCAGTATATCATGAGTCTGTCTTCAGTCTGTCCTCAGTCTGTCCTCAGTTTGTCCTCTGTCTGTCCTCAGTCTGTCCTCTGTCTGTCCTCAGTCTGTCCTCAGTCTGTCCTCTGTCCATCCTCAGTCTGTACTCTGTTCGTCCTCAGTTTGTCCTCTGTCTGTCCTCAGTCTGTCCTCTGTCTGTCCTCAGTCTGTCCTCAGTCTGTCCTCAGTCTGTACTCAGTCTGTCCTCTGTCTGTTCTCAGCCTGTCCTTTGTCTGTCCTCAGTCTGTCCTCAGTCTGTCCTCTGTCCTCAGTCTGTCCTCTGTTCGTCCTCAGTCTGCCCTCAGTCCTCAGTATATCATGAGTCTGTCCTCAGTCTGTCCTATGTACTCAGTATGTCCTCTGTCTGTCCTCAGTCTGTCCTCAGTCTATCCTCTGTCTCTCCTCAGTCTGTACTCAGTCTGTACTCAGTCTGTCCTCAGTCTGTCCTCTGTCTGTCCTCAGTCTGTCCTCAGTCTGTCCTCAGTCTGTCCTCTGCCCTCAGTCTGTCCCCTGTCCGTCCTCAGTTTGTCCTCTGTCCGTCCTCAGTCTGTCCTCAGTATGTCATCAGTCTATCCTCTGTCCTCAGTCTCTCCTCTGACCGTCCTCTGTCTGTCCTCAGTATGTCCGTCCTCAGTCTTTCCTCATTTAGTCCTCAGTCTGTCCTCAGTATGTCCTCAGTCTGTCCTCTGTCCGTCCTCAGTCTGTACTCTGTTCATCCTCAGTCTGTCCTCTGTCCTCAGTATATCATCAGTCTGTCCTCAGTATGTCCTTGGTCTTTCCTCAGTCTGTCCTCAGTGTGTCCTCAGTCTATCCTCTGTCTGTCCTCAGTCTGTACTCAGTCTGTCCTCAGTTTGTCCTATGTACTCAGTCTGTCCTCTGTCTGTCCTCAGTCTGTCCTCAGTCTATCTTCTGTCTCTCCTCAGTCAGTACTCAGTCTGTACTCATTCTGTACTCAGTCTGTCCTCACTCTGTACTATGTCCTCAGTCTGTCCTCTGTCTGTCCTCAGTCTGTCCTCAGTCTATCCTCTATCTCTCCTCAGTCTGTACTCAGTCTGTCCTCAGTCTGTCCTCAGTCCGTCCTCGGTCTGTCCTAAGTCTGTCCGTCCTCAGTCTGTCCCCTGTCCTCAGTCTGTCCTCTGTCCTCAGTCTATCCTCAGTGTGTCCTGAGTATGTCCTCTGTCTTTCCTCAGTATGTCCTCTGTCTGCCCTCAGTCTGTCCTCTGTCCTCAGTGTGTCCTGAGTCTGTCCACTGTCTATCCTCAGTATGTCCTCTGTCTGCCCTCAGTCTGTCCTATGTCCTCAGTCTGTCCTCAGTCTGTCTTCAGTCTGTCCTCTGTCCTTCCTCAGTCTGTCCTCAGGCTGTCCTCGGTCTGTCCTCAGTCTTTCATCAGTCTGTCATCAGTGTGTCCTCAGTCTGTCCTCGGTCTGTCCTCAGTCTGTCCTCTGCCCTCAGTCTGTCCTCAGTCTGTCCTCTGTCCTCAGTCTGTCCTCTGTCATCAGTGTGTCCTCAGTCTTTCATCAGTCTGTCATCAGTCTGTCCTCTGTCCTCAGTCTGTCCTCAGTCTGTCCTCAGTCTTTCATCAGTCTGTTATCAGTCTATCATCAGTCTGTCCTCTGTCTGTCCTCAGTCTGTCCTCGGTCTGTCCTCAGTCTTTCATCAGTCTGTCCTCAGTCTGTCCTCGGTCTGTCCTCAGTCTGTCCTCTGTCCTCAGTATATCATGAGTCTGTCTTCAGTCTGTCCTCAGTCTGTCCTCAGTTTGTCCTCTGTCTGTCCTCAGTCTGTCCTCAGTCTGTCCTCAGTCTGTCCTCTGTCCATCCTCAGTCTGTACTCTGTTCGTCCTCAGTTTGTCCTCTGTCTGTCCTCAGTCTGTCCTCTGTCTGTCCTCAGTCTGTCCTCAGTCTGTCCTCAGTCTGTACTCAGTCTGTCCTCTGTCTGTCCTCAGCCTGTCCTCTGTCTGTCCTCAGTCTGTCCTCAGTCTGTCCTCTGTCCTCAGTCTGTCCTCTGTTCGTCCTCAGTCTGCCCTCAGTCCTCAGTATATCATGAGTCTGTCCTCAGTCTGTCCTATGTACTCAGTATGTCCTCTGTCTGTTCTCAGTCTGTCCTCAGTCTATCCTCTGTCTCTCCTCAGTCTGTACTCAGTCTGTACTCAGTCTGTCCTCAGTCTGTCCTCAGTCTGTCCTCTGTCTGTCCTCAGTCTGTCCTCAGTCTGTCCTCAGTCTGTCCTCTGCCCTCAGTCTGTCCCCTGTCCGTCCTCAGTTTGTCCTCTGTCCGTCCTCAGTCTGTCCTCAGTATGTCATCAGTCTATCCTCTGTCCTCAGTCTCTCCTCTGACCGTCCTCTGTCTGTCCTCAGTATGTCCGTCCTCAGTCTTTCCTCATTTAGTCCTCAGTCTGTCCTCAGTATGTCCTCAGTCTGTCCTCTGTCCGTCCTCAGTCTGTACTCTGTTCATCCTCAGTCTGTCCTCTGTCCTCAGTATATCATCAGTCTGTCCTCAGTATGTCCTTGGTCTTTCCTCAGTCTGTCCTCAGTGTGTCCTCAGTCTATCCTCTGTCTGTCCTCAGTCTGTACTCAGTCTGTCCTCAGTTTGTCCTATGTACTCAGTCTGTCCTCTGTCTGTCCTCAGTCTGTCCTCAGTCTATCTTCTGTCTCTCCTCAGTCAGTACTCAGTCTGTACTCATTCTGTACTCAGTCTGTCCTCAGTCTGTCCTCACTCTGTACTATGTCCTCAGTCTGTCCTCTGTCTGTCCTCAGTCTGTCCTCAGTCTATCCTCTATCTCTCCTCAGTCTGTACTCAGTCTGTCCTCAGTCTGTCCTCAGTCCGTCCTCGGTCTGTCCTAAGTCTGTCCGTCCTCAGTCTGTCCCCTGTCCTCAGTCTGTCCTCTGTCCTCAGTCTATCCTCAGTGTGTCCTGAGTATGTCCTCTGTCTTTCCTCAGTATGTCCTCTGTCTGCCCTCAGTCTGTCCTCTGTCCTCAGTGTGTCCTGAGTCTGTCCACTGTCTATCCTCAGTATGTCCTCTGTCTGCCCTCAGTCTGTCCTATGTCCTCAGTCTGTCCTCAGTCTGTCTTCAGTCTGTCCTCTGTCCTTCCTCAGTCTGTCCTCAGGCTGTCCTCGGTCTGTCCTCAGTCTTTCATCAGTCTGTCATCAGTGTGTCCTCAGTCTGTCCTCGGTCTGTCCTCAGTCTGTCCTCTGCCCTCAGTCTGTCCTCAGTCTGTCCTCTGTCCTCAGTCTGTCCTCTGTCATCAGTGTGTCCTCAGTCTTTCATCAGTCTGTCATCAGTCTGTCCTCTGTCCTCAGTCTGTCCTCAGTCTGTCCTCAGTCTTTCATCAGTCTGTTATCAGTCTATCATCAGTCTGTCCTCTGTCTGTCCTCAGTCTGTCCTCGGTCTGTCCTCAGTCTTTCATCAGTCTGTCCTCAGTCTGTCCTCGGTCTGTCCTCAGTCTGTCCTCTGCCCTCAGTCTGTCCTCAGTTTGTCCTCAGCCTGTCCTCAGCCTGTCCTCTGTCCTCAGTCTGTCCTCAGTATGTCCTCAGTCTGTCCTCAGTCTATCCCCTGTCCGTCCTCAGTTTGTCCTCTGTCCGTCCTCAGTCTGTCCTCTGTCCGTCCTCTGTCTGTCCTTCCTCAGTCTGTCCTCAGTATGTCCTCAGTCTGTCCTCTGTCCGTCCTCAGTCTGTCCTCTGTTCGTCCTCAGTCTGTCATCTGTCCTCAGTATATCATGAGTCTGTCTTCAGTCTGTCCTCAGTCTGTCCTCAGTTTGTCCTCTGTCTGTCCTCAGTCTGTCCTCTGTCTGTCCTCAGTCTGTCCTCAGTCTGTACTCAGTCTGTCCTCTGTCTGTCCTCAGCCTGTCCTCTGTCTGTCCTCAGTCTGTCCTCTGTTCGTCCTCAGTCTGCCCTCAGTCCTCAGTATATCATGAGTCTGTCCTCAGTCTGTCCTATGTACTCAGTATGTCCTCTGTCTGTCCTCAGTCTGTCCTCAGTCTATCCTCTGTCTCTCCTCAGTCTGTACTCAGTCTGTACTCAGTCTGTCCTCAGTCTGTCCTCTGTCTGTCCTCAGTCTGTCCTCAGTCTGTCCTCAGTCTGTCCTCTGCCCTCAGTCTGTCCCCTGTCCGTCCTCAGTTTGTCCTCTGTCCGTCCTCAGTCTGTCCTCAGTATGTCATCAGTCTATCCTCTGTCCTCAGTCTCTCCTCTGACCGTCCTCTGTCTGTCCTCAGTATGTCCGTCCTCAGTCTTTCCTCATTTAGTCCTCAGTCTGTCCTCAGTATGTCCTCAGTCTGTCCTCTGTCCGTCCTCAGTCTGTACTCTGTTCATCCTCAGTCTGTCCTCTGTCCTCAGTATATCATCAGTCTGTCCTCAGTATGTCCTTGGTCTTTCCTCTGTCTGTCCTCAGTCTGTACTCAGTCTGTCCTCAGTTTGTCCTATGTACTCAGTCTGTCCTCTGTCTGTCCTCAGTCTGTCCTCAGTCTATCTTCTGTCTCTCCTCAGTCAGTACTCAGTCTGTACTCATTCTGTACTCAGTCTGTCCTCAGTCTGTCCTCAGTCTGTACTATGTACTCAGTCTGTCCTCTGTCTGTCCTCAGTCTGTCCTCAGTCTATCCTCTTTCTCTCCTCAGTCTGTACTCAGTCTGTCCTCAGTCTGTCCTCAGTCCGTCCTCGGTCTGTCCTAAGTCTGTCCGTCCTCAGTCTGTCCTCTGTCCTCAGTCTGTCCTCTGTCCTCAGTCTATCCTCAGTGTGTCCTGAGTATGTCCTCTGTCTTTCCTCAGTATGTCCTCTGTCTGCCCTCAGTCTGTCCTCTGTCCTCAGTGTGTCCTGAGTCTGTCCACTGTCTATCCTCAGTATGTCCTCTGTCTGCCCTCAGTCTGTCCTATGTCCTCAGTCTGTCCTCAGTCTGTCTTCAGTCTGTCCTCTGTCCTTCCTCAGTCTGTCCTCAGTCTGTCCTCAGGCTGTCCTCGGTCTGTCCTCAGTCTTTCATCAGTCTGTCATCAGTGTGTCCTCAGTCTGTCCTCGGTCTGTCCTCAGTCTGTCCTCTGCCCTCAGTCTGTCCTCAGTCTGTCCTCTGTCCTCAGTCTGTCCTCTGTCATCAGTGTGTCCTCAGTCTTTCATCAGTCTGTCATCAGTCTGTCCTCTGTCCTCAGTCTGTCCTCAGTCTGTCCTCAGTCTTTCATCAGTCTGTTATCAGTCTATCATCAGTCTGTCCTCTGTCTGTCCTCAGTCTGTCCTCGGTCTGTCCTCAGTCTTTCATCAGTCTGTCCTCAGTCTGTCCTCGGTCTGTCCTCAGTCTGTCCTCTGCCCTCAGTCTGTCCTCAGTTTGTCCTCAGTCTGTCCTCAGCCTGTCCTCTGTCCTCATTCTGTCCTCAGTATGTCCTCAGTCTGTCCTCAGTCTATCCCCTGTCCATCCTCAGTTTGTCCTCTGTCCGTCCTCAGTCTGTCCTCTGTCCGTCCTCTGTCTGTCCTTCCTCAGTCTGTCCTCAGTATGTCCTCAGTCTGTCCTCTGTCCGTCCTCAGTCTGTCCTCTGTTCGTCCTCAGTCTGTCATCTGTCCTCAGTATATCATGAGTCTGTCTTCAGTCTGTCCTCAGTCTGTCCTCAGTTTGTCCTCTGTCTGTCCTCAGTCTGTCCTCTGTCTGTCCTCAGTCTGTCCTCAGTCTGTCCTCAGTCTGTACTCAGTCTGTCCTCTGTCTGTCCTCAGTCTGTCCTCTGTCCTCAGTCTGTCTTCTGTTCGTCCTCAGTCTGCCCTCAGTCCTCAGTATATCATGAGTCTGTCCTCAGTCTGTCCTCAGTTTGTCCACAGTCTGTCCTAAATCTGTCCTCTGTCTGTCATCTGTCCATCCTCAATCTGTCCTAAGTATGTCCTCTGTCCTCAGTCTGTCCCCTGTCCGTCCTCAGTTTGTCCTCTGTCCGTCCTCAGTCTGTCCTCTGTCCGTCCTCTGTCTGTCCTTCCTCAGTATGTCCTCAGTATGTCATCAGTCTGTCCTCTGTCCGTCCTCAGTCTGTCCTCAGTTCGTCCTCAGTCTGTCATCTGTCCTCAGTATATCATGAGTCTGTCTTCAGTCTGTCCTCTGTCTGTCCTCAATCTGTCCTCAGTCTTTCCTCTGTCTGTCCTCAGTCTGTCCTCTGTCCGTCCTCAGTCTGTCCTCAGTCTGTCATCAGTCTGTCCTCAGTCTGTCCTATGTACTCAGTCTGTCCTCTGTCTGTCCTCAGTCTGTCCTCTGTCTGTCCTCAGTCTGTCCTCTGTCTGACCTCAGTCTGTACTCAGTCTTTCCTCTGTCTGTACTCAGCCTGTCCTCTGTCTGTCCTCAGTCTGTCCTCAGTCTGTCCTCTGTCCTCAGTCTGTCCTCAGTGTGTCCTGAGTTTGTCCTCTGTCTGTCCTCAGTATGTCATCTGTCTGCCCTCAGTCTGTCCTCTGTCCTCAGTATGTCCTCTGTCCGTCCTCAGTCTGTCCTATGTTCGTCCTCAGTCTGTCCTCTGTCCTCAGTATATCATGAGTCTGTCCTCAGTCTGTCCTCAGTTTGTCCTCAGTCTGTCCTAAATCTGTCCTCTGTCTGTCATCTGTCCATCCTCAATCTGTCCTCAGTATGTCCTCTGTCCTCAGTCTGTCCCCTGTCCGTCCTCAGTTTGTCCTCTGTCCGTCCTCAGTCTGTCCTCTGTCCGTCCTCTGTCTGTCCTTCCTCAGTCTGTCCTCAGTATGTCCTCAGTATGTCCTCTGTCCGTCCTCAGTCTGTCCTCTGTTCGTCCTCAGTCTGTCATCTGTCCTCAGTATATCATGAGTCTGTCCTCAGTCTGTCCTCAGTCTGTCCTCAGTTTGTCCTCAGTCTGTCCTCAGTCTGTCCTCTGTCTGTCATCTGTCCGTCCTCAGTCTGTCCTCAGTATGTCCTCTGTCCTCAGTCTGTCCCCTGTCCGTCCTCAGTTTGTCCTCTGTCCGTCCTCAGTCTGTCCTCAGTATGTAATCAGTCTGTCCTCTGTCCTCAGTCTCTCCTCTGACCGTCCTATGTCCTCAGTCTGTCCTCAGTCTGTCCGTCCTCAGTCTTTCCTCATTATGTCCTCAGTCTGTCCTCAGTCTGTCCTCTGTCCTCAGTATATCATGAGTCTGTCTTCAGTCTGTCCTCAGGCTGTCCTCAGTTTGTCCTCAGTGTGTCCTCAGTCTGTCCTCTGTCTGTCCTCAGTCTTTCCTCTGTCTGTCCTCAGTCTGTCCTCTGTCCGTCCTCAGTCTGTCCTCAGTCTGTCATCAGTCTGTCCTCAGTCTGTCCTATGTACTCAGTCTGTCCTCTGTCTGTCCTCAGTCTGTCCTCTGTCTGTCCTCAGTCTGTCCTCTGTCTGACCTCAGTCTGTACTCAGTCTTTCCTCTGTCTGTACTCAGCCTGTCCTCTGTCTGTCCTCAGTCTGTCCTCTGTCCTCAGTCTGTCCTCAGTGTGTCCTCAGTTTGTCCTCTGTCTGTCCTCAGTATGTCATCTGTCTGCCCTCAGTCTGTCATCTGTCCTCAGTATGTCCTCTGTCCGTCCTCAGTCTGTCCTCTGTTCGTCCTCAGTCTGTCCTCTGTCCTCAGTATATCATGAGTCTGTCCTCAGTCTGTCCTCAGTGTGTCCTCAGTCTATCCCCTGTCTGTCCTCAGTCTGTACTCAGTCTGTCCTCAGTCTGTCCTATGTTCACAGTCTTTCCTCTGTCTGTCCTCAGTCTGTCCTCTGTCTGTCCTTAATCTGTACTCAGTCTGTCCTCTGTCTGTACTC
Organism: Notothenia rossii; assembly: GCF_949606895.1. Lineage (NCBI taxonomy): Eukaryota > Metazoa > Chordata > Actinopteri > Perciformes > Nototheniidae > Notothenia > Notothenia rossii. Next base: position 34,455 of record NW_027640029.1, on the reverse strand, counting down.
AGCCTGTCCTCTGTCTGTACTCAATCTGTCCTCTGTCTATCCTCAGTCTGTCCTCAGTCTGTCCTCAGTCTGTCCTCTGCCTGTACTCAGCCTGTCCTCTGTCCTCAGTCTGTCCTCAGTCTGTCCTCAGTCTGTCCTCAGTCTATCCTCTGTCTGTCCTCAGCCTGTCCTCTGTCTGTCCTCAGTCTGTCCTCAGTCTGTCCTCTGTCCTCAGTCTGTCCTCTGTTCGTCCTCAGTCTGTCCTCAGTCCTCAGTATATCATGAGTCTGTCCTCAGTCTGTTCTCAGTTTGTCCACAGTCTGTCCTAAATCTGTCCTCTGTCTGTCATCTGTCCATCCTCAATCTGTCCTCAGTATGTCCTCTGTCCGTCCTCAGTCTGTCCTCTGTCCGTCCTCAGTCTGTCCTCTGTCCGTCCTCTGTCTGTCCTTCCTCAGTCTGTCCTCAGTATGTCATCAGTCTGTCCTCTGTCCGTCCTCAGTCTGTCCTCTGTTCGTCCTCAGTCTGTCATCTGTCCTCAGTATATCATGAGTCTGTCTTCAGTCTGTCCTCAGGCTGTCCTCAGTTTGTCCTCAGTGTGTCCTCAGTCTGTCCTCAGTCTGTCCTCAGTCTTTCCTCTGTCTGTCCTCAGTCTGTCCTCTGTCCGTCCTCAGTCTGTCCTCAGTCTGTCATCAGTCTGTCCTCAGTCTGTCCTATGTACTCAGTCTGTCCTCTGTCTGTCCTCAGTCTGTCCTCTGTCTGTCCTCAGTCTGTCCTCTGTCTGACCTCAGTCTGTACTCAGTCTTTCCTCTGTCTGTACTCAGCCTGTCCTCTGTCTGTCCTCAGTCTGTCCTCTGTCCTCAGTCTGTCCTCAGTGTGTCCTGAGTTTGTCCTCTGTCTGTCCTCAGTATGTCATCTGTCTGCCCTCAGTCTGTCCTCTGTCCTCAGTATGTCCTCTGTCCGTCCTCAGTCTGTCCTCTGTTCGTCCTCAGTCTGTCCTCTGTCCTCAGTATATCATGAGTCTGTCCTCAGTCTGTCCTCAGTGTGTCCTCAGTCTATCCCCTGTCTGTCCTCTGTCTGTCATCTGTCCGTCCTCAGTCTGTCCTCAGTATGTCCTCTGTCCTCAGTCTGTCCCCTGTCCGTCCTCAGTTTGTCCTCTGTCCATCCTCAGTCTGTCCTCAGTATGTAATCAGTATGTCCTCTGTCCTCAGTCTCTCCTCTGACCGTCCTCTGTCCTCAGTCTGTCCTCAGTCTGTCCGTCCTCAGTCTTTCCTCATTATGTCCTCAGTATGTCCTCAGTCTGTCCTCTGTCCATCCTCAGTCTGTACTCTGTTCGTCCTCAGTTTGTCCTCTGTCTGTCCTCAGTCTGTCCTCTGTCTGTCCTCAGTCTGTCCTCAGTCTGTCCTCAGTCTGTACTCAGTCTGTCCTCTGTCTGTCCTCTGTCTGTCCTCAGTCTGTCCTCAGTCTGTCCTCTGTCCTCAGTCTGTCCTCTGTTCGTCCTCAGTCTGCCCTCAGTCCTCAGTATATCATGAGTCTGTCCTCAGTCTGTCCTATGTACTCAGTATGTCCTCTGTCTGTCCTCAGTCTGTCCTCAGTCTATCCTCTGTCTCTCCTCAGTCTGTACTCAGTCTGTACTCAGTCTGTCCTCAGTCTGTCCTCTGTCTGTTCTCAGTCTGTCCTCAGTCTGTCCTCAGTCTGTCCTCTGCCCTCAGTCTGTCCCCTGTCCGTCCTCAGTTTGTCCTCTGTCCGTCCTCAGTCTGTCCTCAGTATGTCATCAGTCTATCCTCTGTCCTCAGTCTCTCCTCTGACCGTCCTCTGTCTGTCCTCAGTATGTCCGTCCTCAGTCTTTCCTCATTTAGTCCTCAGTCTGTCCTCAGTATGTCCTCAGTCTGTCCTCTGTCCGTCCTCAGTCTGTACTCTGTTCATCCTCAGTCTGTCCTCTGTCCTCAGTATATCATCAGTCTGTCCTCAGTATGTCCTTGGTCTTTCCTCAGTCTGTCCTCAGTGTGTCCTCAGTCTATCCTCTGTCTGTCCTCAGTCTGTACTCAGTCTGTCCTCAGTTTGTCCTATGTACTCAGTCTGTCCTCTGTCTGTCCTCAGTCTGTCCTCAGTCTGTCTTCAGTCTGTCCTCTGTCCTTCCTCAGTCTGTCCTCTGTCCGTTCTCAGTCTATCCTCTGTTCGTTCTCAGTCTGTCCTCTGTCCTCAGTATATCATCAGTCTGTCCTCAGTCTTTACTCAGTCTGTCCTCAGTATGTCCTCGGTCTTTCCTCAGTGTGTCCTCAGTGTGTCCTCAGTCTATCCCCTGTCTGTCCTCAGTCTGTACTCAGTCTCTCCTCAGTCTGTCCTATGTTCACAGTCTTTCCTCTGTCTGTCCTCAGTCTGTCCTCTGTCTGTCCTTAATCTGTACTCAGTCTGTCTTCAGTCTGTCCTCTGTCCTCAGTATATCATGAGTCTGTCCTCAGTCTGTCCTCAGTTTGTCCTCAGTCTGTCCTAAATCTGTCCTCTGTCTGTCATCTGTCCATCCTCAATCTGTCCTCAGTATGTCCTCTGTCCTCAGTCTGTCCCCTGTCCGTCCTCAGTTTGTCCTCTGTCCGTCCTCAGTCTGTCCTCTGTCCGTCCTCTGTATGTCCTTCCTCAGTCTGTCCTCAGTATGTCCTCAGTCTGTCCTCTGTCCGTCCTCAGTCTGTCCTCTGTTCGTCCTCAGTCTGTCATCTGTCCTCAGTATATCATGAGTCTGTCCTCAGTCTGTCCTCAGTCTGTCCTCAGTTTGTCCTCAGTCTGTCCTCTGTCTGTCATCTGTCCGTCCTCAGTCTGTCCTCAGTATGTCCTCTGTCCTCAGTCTGTCCCCTGTCCGTCCTCAGTTTGTCCTCTGTCCGTCCTCAGTCTGTCCTCAGTATGTAATCAGTATGTCCTCTGTCCTCAGTCTCTCCTCTGACCGTCCTCTGTCCTCAGTCTGTCCTCAGTCTGTCCGTCCTCAGTCTTTCCTCATTATGTCCTCAGTATGTCCTCAGTCTGTCCTCTGTCCATCCTCAGTCTGTACTCTGTTCGTCCTCAGTTTGTCCTCTGTCTTTCCTCAGTCTGTCCTCTGTCTGTCCTCAGTCTGTCCTCAGTCTGTCCTCAGTCTGTACTCAGTCTGTCCTCTGTCTGTCCTCAGCCTGTCCTCTGTCTGTCCTCAGTCTGTCCTCAGTCTGTCCTCTGTCCTCAGTCTGTCCTCTGTTCGTCCTCAGTCTGCCTTCAGTCCTCAGTATATCATGAGTCTGTCCTCAGTCTGTCCTATGTACTCAGTATGTCCTCTGTCTGTCCTCAGTCTGTCCTCAGTCTATCCTCTGTCTGTCCTCAGTCTGTACTCAGTCTGTACTCAGTCTGTCCTCAGTCTGTCCTCTGTCTGTCCTCAGTCTGTCCTCAGTCTGTCCTCAGTCTGTCCTCTGCCCTCAGTCTGTCCCCTGTCCGTCCTCAGTTTGTCCTCTGTCCGTCCTCAGTCTGTCCTCAGTATGTCATCAGTCTATCCTCTGTCCTCAGTCTCTCCTCTGACCGTCCTCTGTCTGTCCTCAGTATGTCCGTCCTCAGTCTTTCCTCATTTAGTCCTCAGTCTGTCCTCAGTATGTCCTCAGTCTGTCCTCTGTCCGTCCTCAGTCTGTACTCTGTTCATCCTCAGTCTGTCCTCTGTCCTCAGTATATCATCAGTCTGTCCTCAGTATGTCCTTGGTCTTTCCTCAGTCTGTCCTCAGTGTGTCCTCAGTCTATCCTCTGTCTGTCCTCAGTCTGTACTCAGTCTGTCCTCAGTTTGTCCTATGTACTCAGTCTGTCCTCTGTCTGTCCTCAGTCTGTCCTCAGTCTATCTTCTGTCTCTCCTCAGTCAGTACTCAGTCTGTACTCATTCTGTACTCAGTCTGTCCTCAGTCTGTCCTCAGTCTGTACTATGTACTCAGTCTGTCCTCTGTCTGTCCTCAGTCTGTCCTCATTCTATCCTCTATCTCTCCTCAGTCTGTACTCAGTCTGTCCTCAGTCTGTCCTCAGTCCGTCCTCGGTCTGTCCTAAGTCTGTCCGTCCTCAGTCTGTCCTCTGTCCTCAGTCTGTCCTCTGTCCTCAGTCTATCCTCAGTGTGTCCTGAGTATGTCCTCTGTCTTTCCTCAGTATGTCCTCTGTCTGCCCTCAGTCTGTCCTCTGTCCTCAGTGTGTCCTGAGTCTGTCCACTGTCTATCCTCAGTATGTCCTCTGTCTGCCCTCAGTCTGTCCTATGTCCTCAGTCTGTCCTCAGTCTGTCTTCAGTCTGTCCTCTGTCCTTCCTCAGTCTGTCCTCAGGCTGTCCTCGGTCTGTCCTCAGTCTTTCATCAGTCTGTCATCAGTGTGTCCTCAGTCTGTCCTCGGTCTGTCCTCAGTCTGTCCTCTGCCCTCAGTCTGTCCTCAGTCTGTCCTCTGTCCTCAGTCTGTCCTCTGTCATCAGTGTGTCCTCAGTCTTTCATCAGTCTGTCATCAGTCTGTCCTCTGTCCTCAGTCTGTCCTCAGTCTGTCCTCAGTCTTTCATCAGTCTGTTATCAGTCTATCATCAGTCTGTCCTCTGTCTGTCCTCAGTCTGTCCTCGGTCTGTCCTCAGTCTTTCATCAGTCTGTCCTCAGTCTGTCCTCGGTCTGTCCTCAGTCTGTCCTCTGCCCTCAGTCTGTCCTCAGTTTGTCCTCAGTCTGTCCTCAGCCTGTCCTCTGTCCTCAGTCTGTCCTCAGTATGTCCTCAGTCTGTCCTCAGTCTATCCCCTGTCCGTCCTCAGTTTGTCCTCTGTCCGTCCTCAGTCTGTCCTCTGTCCGTCCTCTGTCTGTCCTTCCTCAGTCTGTCCTCAGTATGTCCTCAGTCTGTCCTCTGTCCGTCCTCAGTCTGTCCTCTGTTCGTCCTCAGTCTGTCATCTGTCCTCAGTATATCATGAGTCTGTCTTCAGTCTGTCCTCAGTCTGTCCTCAGTTTGTCCTCTGTCTGTCCTCAGTCTGTCCTCTGTCTGTCCTCAGTCTGTACTCAGTCTGTCCTCAGTCTGTCCTCAGTATGTCATCAGTCTATCCTCTGTCCTCAGTCTCTCCTCTGACCGTCCTCTGTCTGTCCTCAGTATGTCCGTCCTCAGTCTTTCCTCATTTAGTCCTCAGTCTGTCCTCAGTATGTCCTCAGTCTGTCCTCTGTCCGTCCTCAGTCTGTACTCTGTTCATCCTCAGTCTGTCCTCTGTCCTCAGTATATCATCAGTCTGTCCTCAGTATGTCCTTGGTCTTTCCTCAGTCTGTCCTCAGTGTGTCCTCAGTCTATCCTCTGTCTTTCCTCAGTATGTCCTCTGTCTGCCCTCAGTCTGTCCTCTGTCCTCAGTGTGTCCTGAGTCTGTCCACTGTCTATCCTCAATATGTCCTCAGTCTGTCCTATGTCCTCAGTCTGTCCTCAGTCTGTCTTCAGTCTGTCCTCTGTCCTTCCTCAGTCTGTCCTCAGGCTGTCCTCGGTCTGTCCTCAGTCTTTCATCAGTCTGTCATCAGTGTGTCCTCAGTCTGTCCTCGGTCTGTCCTCAGTCTGTCCTCTGCCCTCAGTCTGTTCTCAGTCTGTCCTCTGTCCTCAGTCTGTCCTCTGTCATCAGTGTGTCCTCAGTCTTTCATCAGTCTGTCATCAGTCTGTCCTCTGTCCTCAGTCTGTCCTCAGTCTGTCCTCAGTCTTTCATCAGTCTGTTATCAGTCTATCATCAGTCTGTCCTCTGTCTGTCCTCGGTCTGTCCTCGGTCTGTCCTCAGTCTTTCATCAGTCTGTCCTCAGTCTGTCCTCGGTCTGTCCTCTGCCCTCAGTCTGTCCTCAGTTTGTCCTCAGTCTGTCCTCAGCCTGTCCTCTGTCCTCAGTCTGTCCTCAGTATGTCCTCAGTCTGTCCTCAGTCTATCCCTTGTCCGTCCTCAGTTTGTCCTCTGTCCGTCCTCAGTCTGTCCTCTGTCCGTCCTCTGTCTGTCCTTCCTCAGTCTGTCCTCAGTATGTCCTCAGTCTGTCCTCTGTCTGTCCTCAGTCTGTCCTCTGTTCGTCCTCAGTCTGTCATCTGTCCTCAGTATATCATGAGTCTGTCTTCAGTCTGTCCTCAGTCTGTCCTCAGTTTGTCCTCTGTCTGTCCTCAGTCTGTCCTCTGTCTGTCCCCAGTCTGTCCTCAGTCTGTCCTCAGTCTGTACTCAGTCTGTCCTCTGTCTGTCCTCAGCCTGTCCTCTGTCTGTCCTCAGTCTGTCCTCAGTCTGTCCTCAGTCCTCAGTCTGTCCTCTGTTCGTCCTCAGTCTGCCCTCAGTCCTCAGTATATCATGAGTCTGTCCTCAGTCGGTCCTATGTACTCAGTATGTCCTCTGTCTGTCCTCAGTCTGTCCTCAGTCTATCCTCTGTCTCTCCTCAGTCTGTACTCAGTCTGTACTCAGTCTGTCCTCAGTCTGTCCTCTGTCTGTCCTCAGTCTGTCCTCAGTCTGTCCTCAGTCTGTCCTCAGTCTGTCCTCTGCCCTCAGTCTGTCCCCTGTCCGTCCTCAGTTTGTCCTCTGTCCGTCCTCAGTCTGTCCTCAGTATGTCATCAGTCTATCCTCTGTCCTCAGTCTCTCCTCTGACCGTCCTCTGTCTGTCCTCAGTATGTCCGTCCTCAGTCTTTCCTCATTTAGTCCTCAGTCTGTCCTCAGTATGTCCTCAGTCTGTCCTCTGTCCGTCCTCAGTCTGTACTCTGTTCATCCTCAGTCTGTCCTCTGTCCTCAGTATATCATCAGTCTGTCCTCAGTATGTCCTTGGTCTTTCCTCTGTCTGTCCTCAGTCTGTACTCAGTCTGTCCTCAGTTTGTCCTTTGTACTCAGTCTGTCCTCTGTCTGTCCTCTGTCTGTCCTCAGTCTGTCCTCAGTCTATCTTTTGTCTCTCCTCAGTCAGTACTCAGTCTGTACTCATTCTGTACTCAGTCTGTCCTCAGTCTGTCCTCAGTCTGTACTATGTACTCAGTCTGTCCTCTGTCTGTCCTCAGTCTGTCCTCAGTCTATCCTCTATCTCTCCTCAGTCTGTACTCAGTCTGTCCTCAGTCTGTCCTCAGTCCGTCCTCGGTCTGTCCTAAGTCTGTCCGTCCTCAGTCTGTCCTCTGTCCTCAGTCTGTCTTCTGTCCTCAGTCTATCCTCAGTGTGTCCTGAGTATGTCCTCTGTCTTTCCTCAGTATGTCCTCTGTCTGCCCTCAGTCTGTCCTCTGTCCTCAGTGTGTCCTGAGTCTGTCCACTGTCTATCCTCAGTCTGTCCTCTGTCCTCAGTCTGTCCTCTGTCCTCAGTCTATCCTCAGTGTGTCCTGAGTATGTCCTCTGTCTTTCCTCAGTATGTCCTCTGTCCGTCCTCAGTCTGTCCTCAGTATGTCATCAGTCTATCCTCTGTCCTCAGTCTCTCCTCTGACCGTCCTCTGTCTGTCCTCAGTATGTCCGTCCTCAGTCTTTCCTCATTTAGTCCTCAGTCTGTCCTCAGTATGTCCTCAGTCTGTCCTCTGTCCGTCCTCAGTCTGTACTCTGTTCATCCTCAGTCTGTCCTCTGTCCTCAGTATATCATCAGTCTGTCCTCAGTATGTCCTTGGTCTTTCCTCTGTCTGTCCTCAGTCTGTACTCAGTCTGTCCTCAGTTTGTCCTTTGTACTCAGTCTGTCCTCTGTCTGTCCTCTGTCTGTCCTCAGTCTGTCCTCAGTCTATCTTTTGTCTCTCCTCAGTCAGTACTCAGTCTGTACTCATTCTGTACTCAGTCTGTCCTCAGTCTGTCCTCAGTCTGTACTATGTACTCAGTCTGTCCTCTGTCTGTCCTCAGTCTGTCCTCTATCTCTCCTCAGTCTGTACTCAGTCTGTCCTCAGTCTGTCCTCAGTCCGTCCTCGGTCTGTCCTAAGTCTGTCCGTCCTCAGTCTGTCCTCTGTCCTCAGTCTGTCTTCTGTCCTCAGTCTATCCTCAGTGTGTCCTGAGTATGTCCTCTGTCTTTCCTCAGTATGTCCTCTGTCTGCCCTCAGTCTGTCCTCTGTCCTCAGTGTGTCCTGAGTCTGTCCACTGTCTATCCTCAGTATGTCCTCTGTCTGCCCTCAGTCTGTCCTATGTCCTCAGTCTGTCCTCAGTCTGTCTTCAGTCTGTCCTCTGTCCTTCCTCAGTCTGTCCTCAGTCTGTCCTCAGGCTGTCCTCGGTCTGTCCTCAGTCTTTCATCAGTCTGTCATCAGTGTGTCCTCAGTCTGTCCTCGGTCTGTCCTCAGTCTGTCCTCTGCCCTCAGTCTGTCCTCAGTCTGTCCTCTGTCCTCAGTCTGTCCTCTGTCATCAGTGTGTCCTCAGTCTTTCATCAGTCTGTCATCAGTCTGTCCTCTGTCCTCAGTCTGTCCTCAGTCTGTCCTCAGTCTTTCATCAGTCTGTTATCAGTCTATCATCAGTCTGTCCTCTGTCTGTCCTCAGTCTGTCCTCGGTCTGTCCTCAGTCTTTCATCAGTCTGTCCTCAGTCTGTCCTCGGTCTGTCCTCAGTCTGTCCTCTGTCCTCAGTATATCATGAGTCTGTCTTCAGTCTGTCCTCAGTCTGTCCTCAGTTTGTCCTCTGTCTGTCCTCAGTCTGTCCTCTGTCTGTCCTCAGTCTGTCCTCAGTCTGTCCTCTGTCCATCCTCAGTCTGTACTCTGTTCGTCCTCAGTTTGTCCTCTGTCTGTCCTCAGTCTGTCCTCTGTCTGTCCTCAGTCTGTCCTCAGTCTGTCCTCAGTCTGTACTCAGTCTGTCCTCTGTCTGTTCTCAGCCTGTCCTTTGTCTGTCCTCAGTCTGTCCTCAGTCTGTCCTCTGTCCTCAGTCTGTCCTCTGTTCGTCCTCAGTCTGCCCTCAGTCCTCAGTATATCATGAGTCTGTCCTCAGTCTGTCCTATGTACTCAGTATGTCCTCTGTCTGTCCTCAGTCTGTCCTCAGTCTATCCTCTGTCTCTCCTCAGTCTGTACTCAGTCTGTACTCAGTCTGTCCTCAGTCTGTCCTCTGTCTGTCCTCAGTCTGTCCTCAGTCTGTCCTCAGTCTGTCCTCTGCCCTCAGTCTGTCCCCTGTCCGTCCTCAGTTTGTCCTCTGTCCGTCCTCAGTCTGTCCTCAGTATGTCATCAGTCTATCCTCTGTCCTCAGTCTCTCCTCTGACCGTCCTCTGTCTGTCCTCAGTATGTCCGTCCTCAGTCTTTCCTCATTTAGTCCTCAGTCTGTCCTCAGTATGTCCTCAGTCTGTCCTCTGTCCGTCCTCAGTCTGTACTCTGTTCATCCTCAGTCTGTCCTCTGTCCTCAGTATATCATCAGTCTGTCCTCAGTATGTCCTTGGTCTTTCCTCAGTCTGTCCTCAGTGTGTCCTCAGTCTATCCTCTGTCTGTCCTCAGTCTGTACTCAGTCTGTCCTCAGTTTGTCCTATGTACTCAGTCTGTCCTCTGTCTGTCCTCAGTCTGTCCTCAGTCTATCTTCTGTCTCTCCTCAGTCAGTACTCAGTCTGTACTCATTCTGTACTCAGTCTGTCCTCACTCTGTACTATGTCCTCAGTCTGTCCTCTGTCTGTCCTCAGTCTGTCCTCAGTCTATCCTCTATCTCTCCTCAGTCTGTACTCAGTCTGTCCTCAGTCTGTCCTCAGTCCGTCCTCGGTCTGTCCTAAGTCTGTCCGTCCTCAGTCTGTCCCCTGTCCTCAGTCTGTCCTCTGTCCTCAGTCTATCCTCAGTGTGTCCTGAGTATGTCCTCTGTCTTTCCTCAGTATGTCCTCTGTCTGCCCTCAGTCTGTCCTCTGTCCTCAGTGTGTCCTGAGTCTGTCCACTGTCTATCCTCAGTATGTCCTCTGTCTGCCCTCAGTCTGTCCTATGTCCTCAGTCTGTCCTCAGTCTGTCTTCAGTCTGTCCTCTGTCCTTCCTCAGTCTGTCCTCAGGCTGTCCTCGGTCTGTCCTCAGTCTTTCATCAGTCTGTCATCAGTGTGTCCTCAGTCTGTCCTCGGTCTGTCCTCAGTCTGTCCTCTGCCCTCAGTCTGTCCTCAGTCTGTCCTCTGTCCTCAGTCTGTCCTCTGTCATCAGTGTGTCCTCAGTCTTTCATCAGTCTGTCATCAGTCTGTCCTCTGTCCTCAGTCTGTCCTCAGTCTGTCCTCAGTCTTTCATCAGTCTGTTATCAGTCTATCATCAGTCTGTCCTCTGTCTGTCCTCAGTCTGTCCTCGGTCTGTCCTCAGTCTTTCATCAGTCTGTCCTCAGTCTGTCCTCGGTCTGTCCTCAGTCTGTCCTCTGTCCTCAGTATATCATGAGTCTGTCTTCAGTCTGTCCTCAGTCTGTCCTCAGTTTGTCCTCTGTCTGTCCTCAGTCTGTCCTCAGTCTGTCCTCAGTCTGTCCTCTGTCCATCCTCAGTCTGTACTCTGTTCGTCCTCAGTTTGTCCTCTGTCTGTCCTCAGTCTGTCCTCTGTCTGTCCTCAGTCTGTCCTCAGTCTGTCCTCAGTCTGTACTCAGTCTGTCCTCTGTCTGTCCTCAGCCTGTCCTCTGTCTGTCCTCAGTCTGTCCTCAGTCTGTCCTCTGTCCTCAGTCTGTCCTCTGTTCGTCCTCAGTCTGCCCTCAGTCCTCAGTATATCATGAGTCTGTCCTCAGTCTGTCCTATGTACTCAGTATGTCCTCTGTCTGTTCTCAGTCTGTCCTCAGTCTATCCTCTGTCTCTCCTCAGTCTGTACTCAGTCTGTACTCAGTCTGTCCTCAGTCTGTCCTCAGTCTGTCCTCTGTCTGTCCTCAGTCTGTCCTCAGTCTGTCCTCAGTCTGTCCTCTGCCCTCAGTCTGTCCCCTGTCCGTCCTCAGTTTGTCCTCTGTCCGTCCTCAGTCTGTCCTCAGTATGTCATCAGTCTATCCTCTGTCCTCAGTCTCTCCTCTGACCGTCCTCTGTCTGTCCTCAGTATGTCCGTCCTCAGTCTTTCCTCATTTAGTCCTCAGTCTGTCCTCAGTATGTCCTCAGTCTGTCCTCTGTCCGTCCTCAGTCTGTACTCTGTTCATCCTCAGTCTGTCCTCTGTCCTCAGTATATCATCAGTCTGTCCTCAGTATGTCCTTGGTCTTTCCTCAGTCTGTCCTCAGTGTGTCCTCAGTCTATCCTCTGTCTGTCCTCAGTCTGTACTCAGTCTGTCCTCAGTTTGTCCTATGTACTCAGTCTGTCCTCTGTCTGTCCTCAGTCTGTCCTCAGTCTATCTTCTGTCTCTCCTCAGTCAGTACTCAGTCTGTACTCATTCTGTACTCAGTCTGTCCTCAGTCTGTCCTCACTCTGTACTATGTCCTCAGTCTGTCCTCTGTCTGTCCTCAGTCTGTCCTCAGTCTATCCTCTATCTCTCCTCAGTCTGTACTCAGTCTGTCCTCAGTCTGTCCTCAGTCCGTCCTCGGTCTGTCCTAAGTCTGTCCGTCCTCAGTCTGTCCCCTGTCCTCAGTCTGTCCTCTGTCCTCAGTCTATCCTCAGTGTGTCCTGAGTATGTCCTCTGTCTTTCCTCAGTATGTCCTCTGTCTGCCCTCAGTCTGTCCTCTGTCCTCAGTGTGTCCTGAGTCTGTCCACTGTCTATCCTCAGTATGTCCTCTGTCTGCCCTCAGTCTGTCCTATGTCCTCAGTCTGTCCTCAGTCTGTCTTCAGTCTGTCCTCTGTCCTTCCTCAGTCTGTCCTCAGGCTGTCCTCGGTCTGTCCTCAGTCTTTCATCAGTCTGTCATCAGTGTGTCCTCAGTCTGTCCTCGGTCTGTCCTCAGTCTGTCCTCTGCCCTCAGTCTGTCCTCAGTCTGTCCTCTGTCCTCAGTCTGTCCTCTGTCATCAGTGTGTCCTCAGTCTTTCATCAGTCTGTCATCAGTCTGTCCTCTGTCCTCAGTCTGTCCTCAGTCTGTCCTCAGTCTTTCATCAGTCTGTTATCAGTCTATCATCAGTCTGTCCTCTGTCTGTCCTCAGTCTGTCCTCGGTCTGTCCTCAGTCTTTCATCAGTCTGTCCTCAGTCTGTCCTCGGTCTGTCCTCAGTCTGTCCTCTGCCCTCAGTCTGTCCTCAGTTTGTCCTCAGCCTGTCCTCAGCCTGTCCTCTGTCCTCAGTCTGTCCTCAGTATGTCCTCAGTCTGTCCTCAGTCTATCCCCTGTCCGTCCTCAGTTTGTCCTCTGTCCGTCCTCAGTCTGTCCTCTGTCCGTCCTCTGTCTGTCCTTCCTCAGTCTGTCCTCAGTATGTCCTCAGTCTGTCCTCTGTCCGTCCTCAGTCTGTCCTCTGTTCGTCCTCAGTCTGTCATCTGTCCTCAGTATATCATGAGTCTGTCTTCAGTCTGTCCTCAGTCTGTCCTCAGTTTGTCCTCTGTCTGTCCTCAGTCTGTCCTCTGTCTGTCCTCAGTCTGTCCTCAGTCTGTACTCAGTCTGTCCTCTGTCTGTCCTCAGCCTGTCCTCTGTCTGTCCTCAGTCTGTCCTCTGTTCGTCCTCAGTCTGCCCTCAGTCCTCAGTATATCATGAGTCTGTCCTCAGTCTGTCCTATGTACTCAGTATGTCCTCTGTCTGTCCTCAGTCTGTCCTCAGTCTATCCTCTGTCTCTCCTCAGTCTGTACTCAGTCTGTACTCAGTCTGTCCTCAGTCTGTCCTCTGTCTGTCCTCAGTCTGTCCTCAGTCTGTCCTCAGTCTGTCCTCTGCCCTCAGTCTGTCCCCTGTCCGTCCTCAGTTTGTCCTCTGTCCGTCCTCAGTCTGTCCTCAGTATGTCATCAGTCTATCCTCTGTCCTCAGTCTCTCCTCTGACCGTCCTCTGTCTGTCCTCAGTATGTCCGTCCTCAGTCTTTCCTCATTTAGTCCTCAGTCTGTCCTCAGTATGTCCTCAGTCTGTCCTCTGTCCGTCCTCAGTCTGTACTCTGTTCATCCTCAGTCTGTCCTCTGTCCTCAGTATATCATCAGTCTGTCCTCAGTATGTCCTTGGTCTTTCCTCTGTCTGTCCTCAGTCTGTACTCAGTCTGTCCTCAGTTTGTCCTATGTACTCAGTCTGTCCTCTGTCTGTCCTCAGTCTGTCCTCAGTCTATCTTCTGTCTCTCCTCAGTCAGTACTCAGTCTGTACTCATTCTGTACTCAGTCTGTCCTCAGTCTGTCCTCAGTCTGTACTATGTACTCAGTCTGTCCTCTGTCTGTCCTCAGTCTGTCCTCAGTCTATCCTCTTTCTCTCCTCAGTCTGTACTCAGTCTGTCCTCAGTCTGTCCTCAGTCCGTCCTCGGTCTGTCCTAAGTCTGTCCGTCCTCAGTCTGTCCTCTGTCCTCAGTCTGTCCTCTGTCCTCAGTCTATCCTCAGTGTGTCCTGAGTATGTCCTCTGTCTTTCCTCAGTATGTCCTCTGTCTGCCCTCAGTCTGTCCTCTGTCCTCAGTGTGTCCTGAGTCTGTCCACTGTCTATCCTCAGTATGTCCTCTGTCTGCCCTCAGTCTGTCCTATGTCCTCAGTCTGTCCTCAGTCTGTCTTCAGTCTGTCCTCTGTCCTTCCTCAGTCTGTCCTCAGTCTGTCCTCAGGCTGTCCTCGGTCTGTCCTCAGTCTTTCATCAGTCTGTCATCAGTGTGTCCTCAGTCTGTCCTCGGTCTGTCCTCAGTCTGTCCTCTGCCCTCAGTCTGTCCTCAGTCTGTCCTCTGTCCTCAGTCTGTCCTCTGTCATCAGTGTGTCCTCAGTCTTTCATCAGTCTGTCATCAGTCTGTCCTCTGTCCTCAGTCTGTCCTCAGTCTGTCCTCAGTCTTTCATCAGTCTGTTATCAGTCTATCATCAGTCTGTCCTCTGTCTGTCCTCAGTCTGTCCTCGGTCTGTCCTCAGTCTTTCATCAGTCTGTCCTCAGTCTGTCCTCGGTCTGTCCTCAGTCTGTCCTCTGCCCTCAGTCTGTCCTCAGTTTGTCCTCAGTCTGTCCTCAGCCTGTCCTCTGTCCTCATTCTGTCCTCAGTATGTCCTCAGTCTGTCCTCAGTCTATCCCCTGTCCATCCTCAGTTTGTCCTCTGTCCGTCCTCAGTCTGTCCTCTGTCCGTCCTCTGTCTGTCCTTCCTCAGTCTGTCCTCAGTATGTCCTCAGTCTGTCCTCTGTCCGTCCTCAGTCTGTCCTCTGTTCGTCCTCAGTCTGTCATCTGTCCTCAGTATATCATGAGTCTGTCTTCAGTCTGTCCTCAGTCTGTCCTCAGTTTGTCCTCTGTCTGTCCTCAGTCTGTCCTCTGTCTGTCCTCAGTCTGTCCTCAGTCTGTCCTCAGTCTGTACTCAGTCTGTCCTCTGTCTGTCCTCAGTCTGTCCTCTGTCCTCAGTCTGTCTTCTGTTCGTCCTCAGTCTGCCCTCAGTCCTCAGTATATCATGAGTCTGTCCTCAGTCTGTCCTCAGTTTGTCCACAGTCTGTCCTAAATCTGTCCTCTGTCTGTCATCTGTCCATCCTCAATCTGTCCTAAGTATGTCCTCTGTCCTCAGTCTGTCCCCTGTCCGTCCTCAGTTTGTCCTCTGTCCGTCCTCAGTCTGTCCTCTGTCCGTCCTCTGTCTGTCCTTCCTCAGTATGTCCTCAGTATGTCATCAGTCTGTCCTCTGTCCGTCCTCAGTCTGTCCTCAGTTCGTCCTCAGTCTGTCATCTGTCCTCAGTATATCATGAGTCTGTCTTCAGTCTGTCCTCTGTCTGTCCTCAATCTGTCCTCAGTCTTTCCTCTGTCTGTCCTCAGTCTGTCCTCTGTCCGTCCTCAGTCTGTCCTCAGTCTGTCATCAGTCTGTCCTCAGTCTGTCCTATGTACTCAGTCTGTCCTCTGTCTGTCCTCAGTCTGTCCTCTGTCTGTCCTCAGTCTGTCCTCTGTCTGACCTCAGTCTGTACTCAGTCTTTCCTCTGTCTGTACTCAGCCTGTCCTCTGTCTGTCCTCAGTCTGTCCTCAGTCTGTCCTCTGTCCTCAGTCTGTCCTCAGTGTGTCCTGAGTTTGTCCTCTGTCTGTCCTCAGTATGTCATCTGTCTGCCCTCAGTCTGTCCTCTGTCCTCAGTATGTCCTCTGTCCGTCCTCAGTCTGTCCTATGTTCGTCCTCAGTCTGTCCTCTGTCCTCAGTATATCATGAGTCTGTCCTCAGTCTGTCCTCAGTTTGTCCTCAGTCTGTCCTAAATCTGTCCTCTGTCTGTCATCTGTCCATCCTCAATCTGTCCTCAGTATGTCCTCTGTCCTCAGTCTGTCCCCTGTCCGTCCTCAGTTTGTCCTCTGTCCGTCCTCAGTCTGTCCTCTGTCCGTCCTCTGTCTGTCCTTCCTCAGTCTGTCCTCAGTATGTCCTCAGTATGTCCTCTGTCCGTCCTCAGTCTGTCCTCTGTTCGTCCTCAGTCTGTCATCTGTCCTCAGTATATCATGAGTCTGTCCTCAGTCTGTCCTCAGTCTGTCCTCAGTTTGTCCTCAGTCTGTCCTCAGTCTGTCCTCTGTCTGTCATCTGTCCGTCCTCAGTCTGTCCTCAGTATGTCCTCTGTCCTCAGTCTGTCCCCTGTCCGTCCTCAGTTTGTCCTCTGTCCGTCCTCAGTCTGTCCTCAGTATGTAATCAGTCTGTCCTCTGTCCTCAGTCTCTCCTCTGACCGTCCTATGTCCTCAGTCTGTCCTCAGTCTGTCCGTCCTCAGTCTTTCCTCATTATGTCCTCAGTCTGTCCTCAGTCTGTCCTCTGTCCTCAGTATATCATGAGTCTGTCTTCAGTCTGTCCTCAGGCTGTCCTCAGTTTGTCCTCAGTGTGTCCTCAGTCTGTCCTCTGTCTGTCCTCAGTCTTTCCTCTGTCTGTCCTCAGTCTGTCCTCTGTCCGTCCTCAGTCTGTCCTCAGTCTGTCATCAGTCTGTCCTCAGTCTGTCCTATGTACTCAGTCTGTCCTCTGTCTGTCCTCAGTCTGTCCTCTGTCTGTCCTCAGTCTGTCCTCTGTCTGACCTCAGTCTGTACTCAGTCTTTCCTCTGTCTGTACTCAGCCTGTCCTCTGTCTGTCCTCAGTCTGTCCTCTGTCCTCAGTCTGTCCTCAGTGTGTCCTCAGTTTGTCCTCTGTCTGTCCTCAGTATGTCATCTGTCTGCCCTCAGTCTGTCATCTGTCCTCAGTATGTCCTCTGTCCGTCCTCAGTCTGTCCTCTGTTCGTCCTCAGTCTGTCCTCTGTCCTCAGTATATCATGAGTCTGTCCTCAGTCTGTCCTCAGTGTGTCCTCAGTCTATCCCCTGTCTGTCCTCAGTCTGTACTCAGTCTGTCCTCAGTCTGTCCTATGTTCACAGTCTTTCCTCTGTCTGTCCTCAGTCTGTCCTCTGTCTGTCCTTAATCTGTACTCAGTCTGTCCTCTGTCTGTACTCAGCCTGTCCTCTGTCTGTACTCAATCTGTCCTCTGTCTATCCTCAGTCTGTCCTCAGTCTGTCCTCAGTCTGTCCTCTGCCTGTACTCAGCCTGTCCTCTGTCCTCAGTCTGTCCTCAGTCTGTCCTCAGTCTGTCCTCAGTCTATCCTCTGTCTGTCCTCAGCCTGTCCTCTGTCTGTCCTCAGTCTGTCCTCAGTCTGTCCTCTGTCCTCAGTCTGTCCTCTGTTCGTCCTCAGTCTGTCCTCAGTCCTCAGTATATCATGAGTCTGTCCTCAGTCTGTTCTCAGTTTGTCCACAGTCTGTCCTAAATCTGTCCTCTGTCTGTCATCTGTCCATCCTCAATCTGTCCTCAGTATGTCCTCTGTCCGTCCTCAGTCTGTCCTCTGTCCGTCCTCAGTCTGTCCTCTGTCCGTCCTCTGTCTGTCCTTCCTCAGTCTGTCCTCAGTATGTCATCAGTCTGTCCTCTGTCCGTCCTCAGTCTGTCCTCTGTTCGTCCTCAGTCTGTCATCTGTCCTCAGTATATCATGAGTCTGTCTTCAGTCTGTCCTCAGGCTGTCCTCAGTTTGTCCTCAGTGTGTCCTCAGTCTGTCCTCAGTCTGTCCTCAGTCTTTCCTCTGTCTGTCCTCAGTCTGTCCTCTGTCCGTCCTCAGTCTGTCCTCAGTCTGTCATCAGTCTGTCCTCAGTCTGTCCTATGTACTCAGTCTGTCCTCTGTCTGTCCTCAGTCTGTCCTCTGTCTGTCCTCAGTCTGTCCTCTGTCTGACCTCAGTCTGTACTCAGTCTTTCCTCTGTCTGTACTCAGCCTGTCCTCTGTCTGTCCTCAGTCTGTCCTCTGTCCTCAGTCTGTCCTCAGTGTGTCCTGAGTTTGTCCTCTGTCTGTCCTCAGTATGTCATCTGTCTGCCCTCAGTCTGTCCTCTGTCCTCAGTATGTCCTCTGTCCGTCCTCAGTCTGTCCTCTGTTCGTCCTCAGTCTGTCCTCTGTCCTCAGTATATCATGAGTCTGTCCTCAGTCTGTCCTCAGTGTGTCCTCAGTCTATCCCCTGTCTGTCCTCAGTCTGTACTCAGTCTGTCCTCAGTCTGTCCTCAGTCTGTCCTCTGTCTGTCCTCTGTCTGTCCTTAATCTGAACTCAGTCTGTCCTCTGTCTGTACTCAGCCTGTCCTCTGTCTGTACTCAATCTGTCCTCTGTCTATCCTCAGTTTGTCCTCAGTCTGTCCTCAGTCTGTCCTCTGCCTGTACTCAGCCTGTCCTCTGTCCTCAGTCTGTCCTCAGTCTGTCCTCAGTCTATCCTCTGTCTGTCCTCAGTCTGTTCTCAGTATGTCCTCAGTCTGTCCTCGGTCTGTCCTCAGTCTGTCCTCTGTCTGTCCTCTGTCCTCAGTGTGTCCTGAGTGTGTCCTGAGTCTGTCCTCAGTCTGTCCTCAGTCTATCCTCTGTCTCTCCTCAGTCTGTACTCAGTCTGTACTCAGTCTGTCCTCAGTCTGTCCTCAGTCTGTCCTCAGTCTGTCCTCTGCCCTCAGTCTGTCCCCTGTCCGTCCTCAGTTTGTCCTCTGTCCGTCCTCAGTCTGTCCTCAGTATGTCATCAGTCTATCCTCTGTCCTCAGTCTCTCCTCTGACCGTCCTCTGTCTGTCCTCAGTATGTCCGTCCTCAGTCTTTCCTCATTTAGTCCTCAGTCTGTCCTCAGTATGTCCTCAGTCTGTCCTCTGTCCGTCCTCAGTCTGTACTCTGTTCATCCTCAGTCTGTCCTCTGTCCTCAGTATATCATCAGTCTGTCCTCAGTATGTCCTTGGTCTTTCCTCAGTCTGTCCTCAGTGTGTCCTCAGTCTATCCTCTGTCTGTCCTCAGTCTGTACTCAGTCTGTCCTCAGTTTGTCCTATGTACTCAGTCTGTCCTCTGTCTGTCCTCAGTCTGTCCTCAGTCTATCTTCTGTCTCTCCTCAGTCAGTACTCAGTCTGTACTCATTCTGTACTCAGTCTGTCCTCAGTCTGTCCTCAGTCTGTACTATGTACTCAGTCTGTCCTCTGTCTGTCCTCAGTCTGTCCTCAGTCTATCCTCTATCTCTCCTCAGTCTGTACTCAGTCTGTCCTCAGTCCGTCCTCGGTCTGTCCTAAGTCTGTCCGTCCTCAGTCTGTCCTCTGTCCTCAGTCTGTCCTCTGTCCTCTGTCTATCCTCAGTGTGTCCTGAGTATGTCCTCTGTCTTTCCTCAGTATGTCCTCTGTCTGCCCTCAGTCTGTCCTCTGTCCTCAGTGTGTCCTGAGTCTGTCCACTGTCTATCCTCAGTATGTCCTCTGTCTGCCCTCAGTCTGTCCTATGTCCTCAGTCTGTCCGCAGTCTGTCTTCAGTCTGTCCTCTGTCCTTCCTCAGTCTGTCCTCAGTCTGTCCTCAGGCTGTCCTCGGTCTGTCCTCAGTCTTTCATCAGTCTGTCATCAGTGTGTCCTCAGTCTGTCCTCGGGCTGTCCTCAGTCTGTCCTCTGCCCTCAGTCTGTCCTCAGTTTGTCCTCAGTCTGTCCTCAGCCTGTCCTCTGTCCTCAGTATGTCCTCAGTCTGTCCTCAGTCTATCCCCTGTCCGTCCTCAGTTTGTCCTCTGTCCGTCCTGAGTCTGTCCTCTGTCCGTCCTCTGTCTTTCCTTCCTCAGTCTGTCCTCAGTATGTCCTCAGTCTGTCCTCTGTCCGTCCTCAGTCTGTCCTCTGTTCGTCCTCAGTCTGTCATCTTTCCTCAGTATATCATGAGTCTGTCTTCAGTCTGTCCTCAGTCTGTCCTCAGTTTGTCCTCTGTCTGTCCTCAGTCTGTCCTCTGTCTGTCCTCAGTCTGTCCTCAGTCTGTACTCAGTCTGTCCTCTGTCTGTCCTCAGCCTGTCCTCTGTCTGTCCTCAGTCTGTCCTCAGTCTGTCCTCTGTCCTCAGTCTGTCCTCTGTTCGTCCTCAGTCTGTCCTCAGTCCTCAGTATATCATGAGTCTGTCCTCAGTCTGTCCTCAGTTTGTCCACAGTCTGTCCTAAATCTGTCCTCTGTCTGTCATCTGTCCATCCTCAATCTGTCTTCAGTATGTCCTCTGTCCCCTGTCCGTCCTCAGTTTGTCCTCTGTCCGTCCTCAGTCTGTCCTCTGTCCGTCCTCTGTCTGTCCTTCCTCAGTCTGTCCTCAGTATGTCATCAGTCTGTCCTCTGTCCGTCCTCAGTCTGTCCTCTGTTCGTCCTCAGTCTGTCATCTGTCCTCAGTATATCATGAGTCTGTCTTCAGTCTGTCCTCAGGCTGTCCTCAGTTTGTCCTCAGTCTGTCCTCAGTGTGTCCTCAGTGTGTCCTCAGTTTGTCCTCAGTCTGTCCTCTGTCTGTCCTCAGTCTCTCCTCTGTCTGTCCTCAGTCTGTCCTCTGTCCGTCCTCAGTCTGTCCTCAGTCTGTCCTCAGTCTGTCATCAGTCTGTCCTCAGTCTGTCCTATGTACTCAGTCTGTCCTCTGTCTGTCCTCAGTCTGTCCTCTGTCTGACCTCAGTCTGTACTCAGTCTTTCCTCTGTCTGTACTCAGCCTGTCCTCTGTCTGTCCTCAGTCTGTCCTCTGTCCTCAGTCTGTCCTCAGTGTGTCCTCAGTGTGTCCTCAGTCTGTCCTCTGTCTGTCCTCTGTCTGTCCTCAGTGTGTCCTCAGTCTGTCCTCTGTCTGTCCTCTGTCTGTCCTCTGTCCGTCCTCAGTCTGTCCTCAGTCTGTCCTCAGTCTATCCCCTGTCCGTCCTCAGTTTGTCCTCTGTCCGTCCTGAGTCTGTCCTCTGTCCGTCCTCTGTCTTTCCTTCCTCAGTCTGTCCTCAGTATGTCCTCAGTCTGTCCTCTGTCCGTCCTCAGTCTGTCCTCTGTTCGTCCTCAGTCTGTCATCTTTCCTCAGTATATCATGAGTCTGTCTTCAGTCTGTCCTCAGTCTGTCCTCAGTTTGTCCTCTGTCTGTCCTCAGTCTGTCCTCTGTCTGTCCTCAGTCTGTCCTCAGTCTGTACTCAGTCTGTCCTCTGTCTGTCCTCAGCCTGTCCTCTGTCTGTCCTCAGTCTGTCCTCAGTCTGTCCTCTGTCCTCAGTCTGTCCTCTGTTCGTCCTCAGTCTGTCCTCAGTCCTCAGTATATCATGAGTCTGTCCTCAGTCTGTCCTCAGTTTGTCCACAGTCTGTCCTAAATCTGTCCTCTGTCTGTCATCTGTCCATCCTCAATCTGTCTTCAGTATGTCCTCTGTCCCCTGTCCGTCCTCAGTTTGTCCTCTGTCCGTCCTCAGTCTGTCCTCTGTCCGTCCTCTGTCTGTCCTTCCTCAGTCTGTCCTCAGTATGTCATCAGTCTGTCCTCTGTCCGTCCTCAGTCTGTCCTCTGTTCGTCCTCAGTCTGTCATCTGTCCTCAGTATATCATGAGTCTGTCTTCAGTCTGTCCTCAGGCTGTCCTCAGTTTGTCCTCAGTCTGTCCTCAGTGTGTCCTCAGTGTGTCCTCAGTTTGTCCTCAGTCTGTCCTCTGTCTGTCCTCAGTCTCTCCTCTGTCTGTCCTCAGTCTGTCCTCTGTCCGTCCTCAGTCTGTCCTCAGTCTGTCCTCAGTCTGTCATCAGTCTGTCCTCAGTCTGTCCTATGTACTCAGTCTGTCCTCTGTCTGTCCTCAGTCTGTCCTCTGTCTGACCTCAGTCTGTACTCAGTCTTTCCTCTGTCTGTACTCAGCCTGTCCTCTGTCTGTCCTCAGTCTGTCCTCTGTCCTCAGTCTGTCCTCAGTGTGTCCTCAGTGTGTCCTCAGTCTGTCCTCTGTCTGTCCTCTGTCTGTCCTCAGTGTGTCCTCAGTCTGTCCTCTGTCTGTCCTCTGTCTGTCCTCTGTCCGTCCTCAGTCTGTCCTCAGTCTGTCATCAGTCTGTCCTCAGTCTGTCCTATGTACTCAGTCTGTCCTCTGTCTGTCCTCAGTCTGTCCTCTGTCTGTCCTCAGTCTGTCCTCTGTCTGACCTCAGTCTGTACTCAGTCTTTCCTCTGTCTGTACTCAGCCTGTCCTCTGTCTGTCCTCAGTCTGTCCTCAGTCTGTCCTCTGTCCTCAGTCTGTCCTCAGTGTGTCCTGAGTTTGTCCTCTGTCTGTCCTCAGTATGTCATCTGTCTGCCCTCAGTCTGTCCTCTGTCCGTCCTTAGTCTGTCCTCTGTTCGTCCTCAGTCTGTCCTCTGTCCTCAGTATATCATGAGTCTGTCCTCAGTCTGTCCTCAGTGTGTCCTCAGTCTATCCCCTGTCTGTCCTCAGTCTGTACTCAGTCTGTCCTCAGTCTGTCCTATGTTCACAGTCTTTCCTCTGTCTGTCCTCAGTCTGTCCTCTGTCTGTCCTTAATCTGTACTCAGTCTGTCCTCTGTCTGTACTCAGCCTGTCCTCTGTCTGTACTCAATCTGTCCTCTGTCTATCCTCAGTCTGTCCTCAGTCTGTCCTCAGTCTGTCCTCTGCCTGTACTCAGCCTGTCCTCTGTCCTCAGTCTGTCCTCAGTCTGTCCTCAGTCTGTCCTCAGTCTATCCTCTGTCTGTCCTCAGTCTGTTCTCAGTATATCCTCAGTCTGTCCTCAGTCTGTCCTCAGTCTGTCCTCTGTCTGTCCTCTGTCCTCAGTGTGTCCTGAGTGTGTCCTGAGTCTGTCCTCTGTCTGTCCTCAGTATGTCCTCAGTATGTCCTCTGTCTTTCACCTGTCTGTCCTCAGTCCGTCCTCTGTCTGTTCGTCCTCTGTCTGTCCTCTGTCCGTCCTCAGTCTGTCCTCAGTCTTTCATCAGTCTGTCCTCAGTCTGTTCTCAGTCTTTCCTCAGTCTGTCCTCAGTCTGTCCTCAGTCTGTCCTCAGTCTGTCCTCTGTCCTCAGTCTGTCCTCTGTTATCAGTGTGTCCTCAGTCTTTCATCAGTCTGTTATCAGTCTATCATCAGTCTGTCCTCTGTCTGTCCTCGGTCTGTCCTCAGTCTTTCATCAGTCTGTCCTCAGTCTGTCCTCGGTCTGTCCTCAGTCTGTCCTCTGCCCTCAGTCTGTCCTCAGTTTGTCCTCAGTCTGTCCTCAGCCTGTCCTCTGTCCTCAGTCTGTCCTCAGTATGTCCTCAGTCTGTCCTCAGTCTATCCCCTGTCCGTCCTCAGTTTGTCCTCTGTCCGTCCTCAGTCTGTCCTCTGTCCGTCCTCTGTCTGTCCTTCCTCAGTCTGTCCTCAGTATGTCCTCAGTCTGTCCTCTGTCCGTCCTCAGTCTGTCCTCTGTTCGTCCTCAGTCTGTCATCTGTCCTCAGTATATCATGAGTCTGTCTTCAGTCTGTCCTCAGTCTGTCCTCAGTTTGTCCTCTGTCTGTCCTCAGTCTGTCCTCTGTCTGTCCTCAGTCTGTCCTCAGTCTGTACTCAGTCTGTCCTCTGTCTGTCCTCAGCCTGTCCTCAGTCTGTCCTCAGTCTGTCCTCTGTCCTCAGTCTGTCCTCTGTTCGTCCTCAGTCTGTCCTCAGTCCTCAGTATATCATGAGTCTGTCCTCAGTCTGTCCTCAGTTTGTCCACAGTCTGTCCTAAATCTGTCCTCTGTCTGTCATCTGTCCATCCTCAATCTGTCCTCAGTATGTCCTCTGTCCTCAGTCTGTCCCCTGTCCGTCCTCAGTTTGTCCTCTGTCCGTCCTCAGTCTGTCCTCTGTCCGTCCTCTGTCTGTCCTTCCTCAGTCTGTCCTCAGTATGTCATCAGTCTGTCCTCTGTCCGTCCTCAGTCTGTCCTCTGTTCGTCCTCAGTCTGTCATCTGTCCTCAGTATATCATGAGTCTGTCTTCAGTCTGTCCTCAGGCTGTCCTCAGTTTGTCCTCAGTCTGTCCTCGGTGTGTCCTCAGTCTGTCCTCTGTCTGTCCTCAATCTGTCCTCAGTCTTTCCTCTGTCTGTCCTCAGTCTGTCCTCTGTCCGTCCTCAGTCTGTCCTCAGTCTGTCCTCAGTCTGTCCTATGTACTCAGTCTGTCCTCTGTCTGTCCTCAGTCTGTCCTCTGTCTGTCCTCAGTCTGTCCTCTGTCTGACCTCAGTCTGTACTCAGTCTTTCCTCTGTCTGTACTCAGCCTGTCCTCTGTCTGTCCTCAGTCTGTCCTCAGTCTGTCCTCAGTCTGTCCTCAGTGTGTCCTGAGTTTGTCCTCTGTCTGTCCTCAGTATGTCATCTGTCTGCCCTCAGTCTGTCCTCTGTCCTCAGTATGTCCTCTGTCCGTCCTCAGTCTGTCCTCTGTTCGTCCTCAGTCTGTCCTCTGTCCTCAGTATATCATGAGTCTGTCCTCAGTCTGTCCTCAGTCTGTCCTCAGTCTGTCCTAAATCTGTCCTCTGTCTGTCATCTGTCCAACCTCAATATGTCCTCAGTATGTCCTCTGTCCTCAGTCTGTCCCCTGTCCGTCCTCAGTTTGTCCTCTGTCCGTCCTCAGTCTGTCCTCTGTCCGTCCTCTGTCTGTCCTTCCTCAGTCTGTCCTCAGTATGTCCTCAGTATGTCCTCTGTCCGTCCTCAGTCTGTCCTCTGTTCGTCCTCAGTCTGTCATCTGTCCTCAGTATATCATGAGTCTGTCCTCAGTCTGTCCTCAGTCTGTCCTCAGTTTGTCCTCAGTCTGTCCTCAGTCTGTCCTCTGTCTGTCATCTGTCCGTCCTCAGTCTGTCCTCAGTATGTCCTCTGTCCTCAGTCTGTCCCCTGTCCGTCCTCAGTTTGTCCTCTGTCCGTCCTCAGTTTGTCCTCTG
This sequence comes from Notothenia rossii, assembly GCF_949606895.1. Taxonomy (NCBI): domain Eukaryota; kingdom Metazoa; phylum Chordata; class Actinopteri; order Perciformes; family Nototheniidae; genus Notothenia; species Notothenia rossii. The sequence continues at coordinate 10,601 of NW_027640029.1, read as the reverse complement.
TCCGTCCTCAGTCTGTCCTCAGTATGTAATCAGTCTGTCCTCTGTCCTCAGTCTCTCCTCTGACCGTCCTCTGTCCTCAGTCTGTCCTCAGTCTGTCCGTCCTCAGTCTTTCCTCATTATGTCCTCAGTCTGTCCTCAGTCTGTCCTCTGTCCATCCTCAGTCTGTACTCTGTTCGTCCTCAGTCTGTCCTCTGTCCTCAGTATATAATCAGTCTGTCCACAGTCTTTACTCAGTCTGTACTCAGTCTGTCCTCGGTCTGTCCTCGGTCTGTCCTCAGTATGTCCTCGGTCTGTCCTCAGTATGTCCTCTGTCTGTCCTCAGTCTGTCCTCAGTCTATCCTCTGTCTCTCCTCAGTCTGTACTCAGTCTGTACTCTCTCTGTCCTCAGTCTGTCCTCAGTCTGTCCTCTGCCCTCAGTCTGTCCCCTGTCCGTCCTCAGTTTGTCCTCTGTCCGTCCTCAGTCTGTCCTCAGTATGTCATCAGTCTATCCTCTGTCCTCAGTCTCTCCTCTGACCGTTCTCTGTCTGTCCTCAGTATGTCCGTCCTCAGTCTTTCCTCATTTAGTCCTCAGTCTGTCCTCAGTATGTCCCCAGTCTGTCCTCTGTCCGTCCTCAGTCTGTACTCTGTTCATCCTCAGTCTGTCCTCTGTCCTCAGTATATCATCAGTCTGTCCTCAGTATGTCCTTGGTCTTTCCTCAGTCTGTCCTCAGTGTGTCCTCAGTCTATCCTCTGTCTGTCCTCAGTCTGTACTCAGTCTGTCCTCAGTTTGTCCTATGTACTCAGTCTGTCCTCTGTCTGTCCTCAGTCTATCTTTTGTCTCTCCTCAGTCAGTACTCAGTCTGTACTCATTCTGTAATCAGTCTGTCCTCAGTCTGTCCTCAGTCTGTCCTATGTACTCAGTCTGTCCTCTGTCTGTCCTCAGTCTGTCCTCAGTCTATCCTCTATCTCTCCTCAGTCTGTACTCAGTCTGTCCTCAGTCTGTCCTCAGTCTGTCCTCGGTCTGTCCTAAGTCTGTCCGTCCTCAGTCTGTTCTCTGTCCTCAGTCTGTCCTCTGTCCTCAGTCTATCCTGAGTATGTCCTCTGTCTTTCCTCAGTATGTCCTCTGTCTGCCCTCAGTCTGTCCTCTGTCCTCAGTGTGTCCTGAGTCTGTCCACTGTCTGTCCTCAGTATGTCCTCTGTCTGCCCTCAGTCTGTCCTATGTCCTCAGTCTGTCCTCAGTCTGTCTTCAGTCTGTCCTCTGTCCTTCCTCAGTCTGTCCTCTGTCCGTTCTCAGTCTGTCCTCTGTTCGTTCTCAGTCTGTCCTCTGTCCTCAGTATATCATCAGTCTGTCCTCAGTCTTTACTCAGTCTGTCCTCAGTATGTCCTCGGTCTTTCCTCAGTGTGTCCTCAGTGTGTCCTCAGTCTATCCCCTGTCTGTCCTCAGTCTGTACTCAGTCTGTCCTCAGTCTGTCCTATGTTCACAGTCTTTCCTCTGTCTGTCCTCAGTCTGTCCTCTGTCTGTCCTTAATCTGTACTCAGTCTGTCCTCAGTCTGTCTTCTGTCCTCAGTATATCATGAGTCTGTCCTCAGTCTGTCCTCAGTCTGTCCTAAATCTGTCCTCTGTCTGTCATCTGTCCATCCTCAATCTGTCCTCAGTATGTCCTCTGTCCTCAGTCTGTCCCCTGTCCGTCCTCAGTTTGTCCTCTGTCCGTCCTCAGTCTGTCCTCTGTCCGTCCTCTGTCTGTCCTTCCTCAGTCTGTCCTCAGTATGTCCTCAGTCTGTCCTCTGTCCGTCCTCAGTCTGTCCTCTGTTCGTCCTCAGTCTGTCATCTGTCCTCAGTATATCATGAGTCTGTCCTCAGTCTGTCCTCAGTCTGTCCTCAGTTTGTCCTCAGTCTGTCCTCTGTCTGTCATCTGTCCGTCCTCAGTCTGTCCTCAGTATGTCCTCTGTCCTCAGTCTGTCCCCTGTCCGTCCTCAGTTTGTCCTCTGTCCGTCCTCAGTCTGTCCTCAGTATGTAATCAGTATGTCCTCTGTCCTCAGTCTCTCCTCTGACCGTCCTCTGTCCTCAGTCTGTCCTCAGTCTGTCCGTCCTCAGTCTTTCCTCATTATGTCCTCGGTATGTCCTCAGTCTGTCCTCTGTCCATCCTCAGTCTGTACTCTGTTCGTCCTCAGTTTGTCCTCTGTCTGTCCTCAGTCTGTCCTCTGTCTGTCCTCAGTCTGTCCTCAGTCTGTCCTCAGTCTGTACTCAGTCTGTCCTCTGTCTGTCCTCAGTCTGTCCTCAGTCTGTCCTCTGTCCTCAGTCTGTCCTCTGTTCGTCCTCAGTCTGCCCTCAGTCCTCAGTATATCATGAGTCTGTCCTCAGTCTGTCCTATGTACTCAGTATGTCCTCTGTCTGTCCTCAGTCTGTCCTCAGTCTATCCTCTGTCTCTCCTCAGTCTGTACTCAGTCTGTACTCAGTCTGTCCTCAGTCTGTCCTCTGTCTGTCCTCAGTCTGTCCTCAGTCTGTCCTCAGTCTGTCCTCAGTCTGTCCTCTGCCCTCAGTCTGTCCCCTGTCCGTCCTCAGTTTGTCCTCTGTCCGTCCTCAGTCTGTCCTCAGTATGTCATCAGTCTATCCTCTGTCCTCAGTCTCTCCTCTGACCGTCCTCTGTCTGTCCTCAGTATGTCCGTCCTCAGTCTTTCCTCATTTAGTCCTCAGTCTGTCCTCAGTATGTCCTCAGTCTGTCCTCTGTCCGTCCTCAGTCTGTACTCTGTTCATCCTCAGTCTGTCCTCTGTCCTCAGTATATCATCAGTCTGTCCTCAGTATGTCCTTGGTCTTTCCTCAGTCTGTCCTCAGTGTGTCCTCAGTCTATCCTCTGTCTGTCCTCAGTCTGTACTCAGTCTGTCCTCAGTTTGTCCTATGTACTCAGTCTGTCCTCTGTCTGTCCTCAGTCTGTCCTCAGTCTGTCTTCAGTCTGTCCTCTGTCCTTCCTCAGTCTGTCCTCTGTCCGTTCTCAGTCTATCCTCTGTTCGTTCTCTGTCTGTCCTCAGTCTGTCCTCGGTCTGTCCTCAGTCTTTCATCAGTCTGTCCTCAGTCTGTCCTCGGTCTGTCCTCAGTCTGTCCTCTGTCCTCAGTATATCATGAGTCTGTCTTCAGTCTGTCCTCAGTCTGTCCTCAGTTTGTCCTCTGTCTGTCCTCAGTCTGTCCTCTGTCTGTCCTCAGTCTGTCCTCAGTCTGTCCTCTGTCCATCCTCAGTCTGTACTCTGTTCGTCCTCAGTTTGTCCTCTGTCTGTCCTCAGTCTGTCCTCTGTCTGTCCTCAGTCTGTCCTCAGTCTGTCCTCAGTCTGTACTCAGTCTGTCCTCTGTCTGTCCTCAGCCTGTCCTCTGTCTGTCCTCAGTCTGTCCTCAGTCTGTCCTCTGTCCTCAGTCTGTCCTCTGTTCGTCCTCAGTCTGCCCTCAGTCCTCAGTATATCATGAGTCTGTCCTCAGTCTGTCCTATGTACTCAGTATGTCCTCTGTCTGTCCTCAGTCTGTCCTCAGTCTATCCTCTGTCTCTCCTCAGTCTGTACTCAGTCTGTACTCAGTCTGTCCTCAGTCTGTCCTCTGTCTGTCCTCAGTCTGTCCTCAGTCTGTCCTCAGTCTGTCCTCTGCCCTCAGTCTGTCCCCTGTCCGTCCTCAGTTTGTCCTCTGTCCGTCCTCAGTCTGTCCTCAGTATGTCATCAGTCTATCCTCTGTCCTCAGTCTCTCCTCTGACCGTCCTCTGTCTGTCCTCAGTATGTCCGTCCTCAGTCTTTCCTCATTTAGTCCTCAGTCTGTCCTCAGTATGTCCTCAGTCTGTCCTCTGTCCGTCCTCAGTCTGTACTCTGTTCATCCTCAGTCTGTCCTCTGTCCTCAGTATATCATCAGTCTGTCCTCAGTATGTCCTTGGTCTTTCCTCAGTCTGTCCTCAGTGTGTCCTCAGTCTATCCTCTGTCTGTCCTCAGTCTGTACTCAGTCTGTCCTCAGTTTGTCCTATGTACTCAGTCTGTCCTCTGTCTGTCCTCAGTCTGTCCTCAGTCTATCTTCTGTCTCTCCTCAGTCAGTACTCAGTCTGTACTCATTCTGTACTCAGTCTGTCCTCAGTCTGTCCTCACTCTGTACTATGTCCTCAGTCTGTCCTCTGTCTGTCCTCAGTCTGTCCTCAGTCTATCCTCTATCTCTCCTCAGTCTGTACTCAGTCTGTCCTCAGTCTGTCCTCAGTCCGTCCTCGGTCTGTCCTAAGTCTGTCCGTCCTCAGTCTGTCCCCTGTCCTCAGTCTGTCCTCTGTCCTCAGTCTATCCTCAGTGTGTCCTGAGTATGTCCTCTGTCTTTCCTCAGTATGTCCTCTGTCTGCCCTCAGTCTGTCCTCTGTCCTCAGTGTGTCCTGAGTCTGTCCACTGTCTATCCTCAGTATGTCCTCTGTCTGCCCTCAGTCTGTCCTATGTCCTCAGTCTGTCCTCAGTCTGTCTTCAGTCTGTCCTCTGTCCTTCCTCAGTCTGTCCTCAGGCTGTCCTCGGTCTGTCCTCAGTCTTTCATCAGTCTGTCATCAGTGTGTCCTCAGTCTGTCCTCGGTCTGTCCTCAGTCTGTCCTCTGCCCTCAGTCTGTCCTCAGTCTGTCCTCTGTCCTCAGTCTGTCCTCTGTCATCAGTGTGTCCTCAGTCTTTCATCAGTCTGTCATCAGTCTGTCCTCTGTCCTCAGTCTGTCCTCAGTCTGTCCTCAGTCTTTCATCAGTCTGTTATCAGTCTATCATCAGTCTGTCCTCTGTCTGTCCTCAGTCTGTCCTCGGTCTGTCCTCAGTCTTTCATCAGTCTGTCCTCAGTCTGTCCTCGGTCTGTCCTCAGTCTGTCCTCTGCCCTCAGTCTGTCCTCAGTTTGTCCTCAGTCTGTCCTCAGCCTGTCCTCTGTCCTCAGTCTGTCCTCAGTATGTCCTCAGTCTGTCCTCAGTCTATCCCCTGTCCGTCCTCAGTTTGTCCTCTGTCCGTCCTCAGTCTGTCCTCTGTCCGTCCTCTGTCTGTCCTTCCTCAGTCTGTCCTCAGTATGTCCTCAGTCTGTCCTCTGTCCGTCCTCAGTCTGTCCTCTGTTCGTCCTCAGTCTGTCATCTGTCCTCAGTATATCATGAGTCTGTCTTCAGTCTGTCCTCAGTCTGTCCTCAGTTTGTCCTCTGTCTGTCCTCAGTCTGTCCTCTGTCTGTCCTCAGTCTGTCCTCAGTCTGTACTCAGTCTGTCCTCTGTCTGTCCTCAGCCTGTCCTCTGTCTGTCCTCAGTCTGTCCTCAGTCTGTCCTCTGTCCTCAGTCTGTCCTCTGTTCGTCCTCAGTCTGCCCTCAGTCCTCAGTATATCATGAGTCTGTCCTCAGTCTGTCCTATGTACTCAGTATGTCCTCTGTCTGTCCTCAGTCTGTCCTCAGTCTATCCTCTTTCTCTCCTCAGTCTGTACTCAGTCTGTACTCAGTCTGTCCTCAGTCTGTCCTCTGTCTGTCCTCAGTCTGTCCTCAGTCTGTCCTCAGTCTGTCCTCTGCCCTCAGTCTGTCCCCTGTCCGTCCTCAGTTTGTCCTCTGTCCGTCCTCAGTCTGTCCTCAGTATGTCATCAGTCTATCCTCTGTCCTCAGTCTCTCCTCTGACCGTCCTCTGTCTGTCCTCAGTATGTCCGTCCTCAGTCTTTCCTCATTTAGTCCTCAGTCTGTCCTCAGTATGTCCTCAGTCTGTCCTCTGTCCGTCCTCAGTCTGTACTCTGTTCATCCTCAGTCTGTCCTCTGTCCTCAGTATATCATCAGTCTGTCCTCAGTATGTCCTTGGTCTTTCCTCTGTCTGTCCTCAGTCTGTACTCAGTCTGTCCTCAGTTTGTCCTATGTACTCAGTCTGTCCTCTGTCTGTCCTCAGTCTGTCCTCAGTCTATCTTCTGTCTCTCCTCAGTCAGTACTCAGTCTGTACTCATTCTGTACTCAGTCTGTCCTCAGTCTGTCCTCAGTCTGTACTATGTACTCAGTCTGTCCTCTGTCTGTCCTCAGTCTGTCCTCAGTCTATCCTCTTTCTCTCCTCAGTCTGTACTCAGTCTGTCCTCAGTCTGTCCTCAGTCCGTCCTCGGTCTGTCCTAAGTCTGTCCGTCCTCAGTCTGTCCTCTGTCCTCAGTCTGTCCTCTGTCCTCAGTCTATCCTCAGTGTGTCCTGAGTATGTCCTCTGTCTTTCCTCAGTATGTCCTCTGTCTGCCCTCAGTCTGTCCTCTGTCCTCAGTGTGTCCTGAGTCTGTCCACTGTCTATCCTCAGTATGTCCTCTGTCTGCCCTCAGTCTGTCCTATGTCCTCAGTCTGTCCTCAGTCTGTCTTCAGTCTGTCCTCTGTCCTTCCTCAGTCTGTCCTCAGTCTGTCCTCAGGCTGTCCTCGGTCTGTCCTCAGTCTTTCATCAGTCTGTCATCAGTGTGTCCTCAGTCTGTCCTCGGTCTGTCCTCAGTCTGTCCTCTGCCCTCAGTCTGTCCTCAGTCTGTCCTCTGTCCTCAGTCTGTCCTCTGTCATCAGTGTGTCCTCAGTCTTTCATCAGTCTGTCATCAGTCTGTCCTCTGTCCTCAGTCTGTCCTCAGTCTGTCCTCAGTCTTTCATCAGTCTGTTATCAGTCTATCATCAGTCTGTCCTCTGTCTGTCCTCAGTCTGTCCTCGGTCTGTCCTCAGTCTTTCATCAGTCTGTCCTCAGTCTGTCCTCGGTCTGTCCTCAGTCTGTCCTCTGCCCTCAGTCTGTCCTCAGTTTGTCCTCAGTCTGTCCTCAGCCTGTCCTCTGTCCTCATTCTGTCCTCAGTATGTCCTCAGTCTGTCCTCAGTCTATCCCCTGTCCATCCTCAGTTTGTCCTCTGTCCGTCCTCAGTCTGTCCTCTGTCCGTCCTCTGTCTGTCCTTCCTCAGTCTGTCCTCAGTATGTCCTCAGTCTGTCCTCTGTCCGTCCTCAGTCTGTCCTCTGTTCGTCCTCAGTCTGTCATCTGTCCTCAGTATATCATGAGTCTGTCTTCAGTCTGTCCTCAGTCTGTCCTCAGTTTGTCCTCTGTCTGTCCTCAGTCTGTCCTCTGTCTGTCCTCAGTCTGTCCTCAGTCTGTCCTCAGTCTGTACTCAGTCTGTCCTCTGTCTGTCCTCAGTCTGTCCTCTGTCCTCAGTCTGTCTTCTGTTCGTCCTCAGTCTGCCCTCAGTCCTCAGTATATCATGAGTCTGTCCTCAGTCTGTCCTCAGTTTGTCCACAGTCTGTCCTAAATCTGTCCTCTGTCTGTCATCTGTCCATCCTCAATCTGTCCTAAGTATGTCCTCTGTCCTCAGTCTGTCCCCTGTCCGTCCTCAGTTTGTCCTCTGTCCGTCCTCAGTCTGTCCTCTGTCCGTCCTCTGTCTGTCCTTCCTCAGTATGTCCTCAGTATGTCATCAGTCTGTCCTCTGTCCGTCCTCAGTCTGTCCTCTGTTCGTCCTCAGTCTGTCATCTGTCCTCAGTATATCATGAGTCTGTCTTCAGTCTGTCCTCTGTTTGTCCTCAATCTGTCCTCAGTCTTTCCTCTGTCTGTCCTCAGTCTGTCCTCTGTCCGTCCTCAGTCTGTCCTCAGTCTGTCATCAGTCTGTCCTCAGTCTGTCCTATGTACTCAGTCTGTCCTCTGTCTGTCCTCAGTCTGTCCTCTGTCTGTCCTCAGTCTGTCCTCTGTCTGACCTCAGTCTGTACTCAGTCTTTCCTCTGTCTGTACTCAGCCTGTCCTCTGTCTGTCCTCAGTCTGTCCTCAGTCTGTCCTCTGTCCTCAGTCTGTCCTCAGTGTGTCCTGAGTTTGTCCTCTGTCTGTCCTCAGTATGTCATCTGTCTGCCCTCAGTCTGTCCTCTGTCCTCAGTATGTCCTCTGTCCGTCCTCAGTCTGTCCTATGTTCGTCCTCAGTCTGTCCTCTGTCCTCAGTATATCATGAGTCTGTCCTCAGTCTGTCCTCAGTTTGTCCTCAGTCTGTCCTAAATCTGTCCTCTGTCTGTCATCTGTCCATCCTCAATCTGTCCTCAGTATGTCCTCTGTCCTCAGTCTGTCCCCTGTCCGTCCTCAGTTTGTCCTCTGTCCGTCCTCAGTCTGTCCTCTGTCCGTCCTCTGTCTGTCCTTCCTCAGTCTGTCCTCAGTATGTCCTCAGTATGTCCTCTGTCCGTCCTCAGTCTGTCCTCTGTTCGTCCTCAGTCTGTCATCTGTCCTCAGTATATCATGAGTCTGTCCTCAGTCTGTCCTCAGTCTGTCCTCAGTTTGTCCTCAGTCTGTCCTCAGTCTGTCCTCTGTCTGTCATCTGTCCGTCCTCAGTCTGTCCTCAGTATGTCCTCTGTCCTCAGTCTGTCCCCTGTCCGTCCTCAGTTTGTCCTCTGTCCGTCCTCAGTCTGTCCTCAGTATGTAATCAGTCTGTCCTCTGTCCTCAGTCTCTCCTCTGACCGTCCTATGTCCTCAGTCTGTCCTCAGTCTGTCCGTCCTCAGTCTTTCCTCATTATGTCCTCAGTCTGTCCTCAGTCTGTCCTCTGTCCTCAGTATATCATGAGTCTGTCTTCAGTCTGTCCTCAGGCTGTCCTCAGTTTGTCCTCAGTGTGTCCTCAGTCTGTCCTCTGTCTGTCCTCAGTCTTTCCTCTGTCTGTCCTCAGTCTGTCCTCTGTCCGTCCTCAGTCTGTCCTCAGTCTGTCATCAGTCTGTCCTCAGTCTGTCCTCTGTACTCAGTCTGTCCTCTGTCTGTCCTCAGTCTGTCCTCTGTCTGTCCTCAGTCTGTCCTCTGTCTGACCTCAGTCTGTACTCAGTCTTTCCTCTGTCTGTACTCAGCCTGTCCTCTGTCTGTCCTCAGTCTGTCCTCTGTCCTCAGTCTGTCCTCAGTGTGTCCTGAGTTTGTCCTCTGTCTGTCCTCAGTATGTCATCTGTCTGCCCTCAGTCTGTCATCTGTCCTCAGTATGTCCTCTGTCCGTCCTCAGTCTGTCCTCTGTTCGTCCTCAGTCTGTCCTCTGTCCTCAGTATATCATGAGTCTGTCCTCAGTCTGTCCTCAGTGTGTCCTCAGTCTATCCCCTGTCTGTCCTCAGTCTGTACTCAGTCTGTCCTCAGTCTGTCCTATGTTCACAGTCTTTCCTCTGTCTGTCCTCAGTCTGTCCTCTGTCTGTCCTTAATCTGTACTCAGTCTGTCCTCTGTCTGTACTCAGCCTGTCCTCTGTCTGTACTCAATCTGTCCTCTGTCTATCCTCAGTCTGTCCTCAGTCTGTCCTCAGTCTGTCCTCTGCCTGTACTCAGCCTGTCCTCTGTCCTCAGTCTGTCCTCAGTCTGTCCTCAGTCTGTCCTCAGTCTATCCTCTGTCTGTCCTCAGCCTGTCCTCTGTCTGTCCTCAGTCTGTCCTCAGTCTGTCCTCTGTCTGTCCTCTGTTCGTCCTCAGTCTGTCCTCAGTCCTCAGTATATCATGAGTCTGTCCTCAGTCTGTCCTCAGTTTGTCCACAGTCTGTCCTAAATCTGTCCTCTGTCTGTCATCTGTCCATCCTCAATCTGTCCTCAGTATGTCCTCTGTCCGTCCTCAGTCTGTCCTCTGTCCGTCCTCAGTCTGTCCTCTGTCCGTCCTCTGTCTGTCCTTCCTCAGTCTGTCCTCAGTATGTCATCAGTCTGTCCTCTGTCCGTCCTCAGTCTGTCCTCTGTTCGTCCTCAGTCTGTCATCTGTCCTCAGTATATCATGAGTCTGTCTTCAGTCTGTCCTCAGTCTGTCCTCAGGCTGTCCTCAGTTTGTCCTCAGTGTGTCCTCAGTCTGTCCTCTGTCTGTCCTCAGTCTTTCCTCTGTCTGTCCTCAGTCTGTCCTCTGTCCGTCCTCAGTCTGTCCTCAGTCTGTCATCAGTCTGTCCTCAGTCTGTCCTATGTACTCAGTCTGTCCTCTGTCTGTCCTCAGTCTGTCCTCTGTCTGTCCTCAGTCTGTCCTCTGTCTGACCTCAGTCTGTACTCAGTCTTTCCTCTGTCTGTACTCAGCCTGTCCTCTGTCTGTCCTCAGTCTGTCCTCTGTCCTCAGCATGTCCTCTGTCTGTCCTCAGTCTGTCCTCAGTCTGTCCTCTGTCTGTCCTCTGTTCGTCCTCAGTCTGTCCTCAGTCCTCAGTCTTTCATCAGTCTGTCATCAGTCTGTCCTCTGTCCTCAGTCTGTCCTCAGTCTGTCCTCAGTCTTTCATCAGTCTGTTATCAGTCTATCATCAGTCTGTCCTCTGTCTGTCCTCAGTCTGTCCTCGGTCTGTCCTCAGTCTTTCATCAGTCTGTCCTCAGTCTGTCCTCGGTCTGTCCTCAGTCTGTCCTCTGCCCTCAGTCTGTCCTCAGTTTGTCCTCAGTCTGTCCTCAGCCTGTCCTCTGTCCTCAGTCTGTCCTCAGTATGTCCTCAGTCTGTCCTCAGTCTGTCCTCTGTCCGTCCTCTGTCTGTCCTTCCTCAGTCTGTCCTCAGTATGTCCTCAGTCTGTCCTCTGTCCGTCCTCAGTCTGTCCTCTGTTCGTCCTCAGTCTGTCATCTGTCCTCAGTATATCATGAGTCTGTCTTCAGTCTGTCCTCAGTCTGTCCTCAGTTTGTCCTCTGTCTGTCCTCAGTCTGTCCTCTGTCTGTCCTCAGTCTGTCCTCAGTCTGTCCTCAGTCTGTACTCAGTCTGTCCTCAGTCTGTCCTCAGT
>NW_027640030.1:145000-272500 GCF_949606895.1 Notothenia rossii | reverse complement strand
TCTCTCCTTGTTAACGAGCGGTCAATGAGTCGGTCTCTCTCCTTGTTAACGAGCGGTCAATGAGTCGGTCTCTCTCCATGTTAACGAGCGGTCAATGAGTCAGTCTCTCTCCTTGTTAACGAGCGGTCAATGAGTCGGTCTCTCACCGTGTTAACGAGCGGTCAATGAGTTGGTCTCTCTCCTTGTTAACGAGCGGTCAATGAGTCGGTCTCTCTCCTTGTTAACGAGAGGTCAATGAGTCGGTCTCTCTCCATGTTAACGAGCGGTCAATGAGTCAGTCTCTCTCCTTGTTAACGAGAGGTCAATGAGTCGGTCTCTCACCGTGTTAACGAGCGGTCAATGAGTCAGTCTCTCTCCTTGTTAACGAGCGGGTCAATGAGTCAGTCTCTCTCCTTGTTAACGAGCGGTCAATGAGTCGGTCTCTCTCTGTGTTAACGAGCGGTCAATAAGTCGGTCTCTCTCCTTGTTAACGAGCGGTCAATGAGTCGGTCTCTCTCCTTGTTAACGAGAGGTCAATGAGTCGGTCTCTCTCCATGTTAACGAGCGGTCAATGAGTCAGTCTCTCTCCTTGTTAACGAGAGGTCAATGAGTCGGTCTCTCACCGTGTTAACGAGCGGGTCAATGAGTCGGTCTCTCTCCATGTTAACGAGCGGTCAATGAGTCAGTCTCTCTCCTTGTTAACGAGAGGTCAATGAGTCGGTCTCTCACCGTGTTAACGAGCGGTCAATGAGTCAGTCTCTCTCCATGTTAACGAGCGGTCAATGAGTCGGTCTCTCTCCTTGTTAACGAGAGGTCAATGAGTCGGTCTCTCACCGTGTTAACGAGCGGTCAATGAGTCAGTCTCTCTCCATGTTAACGAGCGGGTCAATGAGTCGGTCTCTCTCCATGTTAACGAGCGGTCAATAAGTCGGTCTCTCACCGTGTTAACGAGCGCATCAATGAGTCGGTCTCTCTCCATGTTAACGAGCGGGTCAATGAGTCGGTCTCTCTCCATGTTAACGAGCGGTCAATGAGTCGGTCTCTCACCGTGTTAACGAGCGCATCAATGAGTCGGTCTCTCTCCATGTTAACGAGCGGGTCAATGAGTCGGTCTCTCTCCATGTTAACGAGCGGTCAATGAGTCGGTCTCTCACCGTGTTAACGAGCGGTCAATGAGTCAGTCTCTCTCCATGTTAACGAGCGGTCAATGAGTCAGTCTCTCTCCATGTTAACGAGCGCGTCAATGAGTCGGTCTCTTTCCTTGTTAACGAGCGGTCAATGAGTCGGTCCCTCTCCATGTTAACGAGCGGTCAATGAGTCGGTCTCTTTCCTTGTTAACGAGTGGTCAATGAGTCGGTCTCTTTCCTTGTTAACGAGCAGTCAATGAGTCGGTCTCTCACCGTGTTAATGAGCGGTCAATGAGTCGGTCTCTCACCCTGTTAACGAGCGGTCAATGAGTCGGTCTCTCCATGTTAACGAGCGGGTCAATGAGTCGGTCTCTCTCCAGGTTAACGAGCGGTCAATGAGTCGGTCTCTCTCCGTGTTAACGATCGGTCAACGAGTCGATCTCTCTCCATGTTAACGAGCGGTCAATGAGTCGGTCTCTCTCCTTGTTAACGATCGGTCAACGAGTCGATCTCTCTCCATGTTAACGAGCGGTCAACGAGTCGGTCTCTCTCCTTGTTAACGAGCGGTCAATGAGTCGGTCCCTCCATGTTAACGAGCGGTCAATGAGTCGGTCTCTCTCCGTGTTAATGAGCGGTCAATGAGTCGGTCTCTCTCTGTGTTAACGAGCAGGTCAATGAGTCGGTCTCTCTCCTTGTTAACGAGCGGTCAATGAGTCGGTCTCTCTCCTTTTTAACGAGTGGTCAATGAGTCGGTCTCTACATGTTAACGAGCGGTCAATGAGTCGGTCTCTCTCCATGTTAACGAGCGGGTCAATGAGTCGGTTTCTCCATGTTAACGAGCGGTCAATGAGTCGGTCTCTCTCCATGTTAACGAGCGGGTCAATGAGTCAGTCTCTCTCCATGTTAACGAGCGGTCAATGAGTCGGTCTCTCTCCGTGTTAACGAAAGGTCAATTAGTCGGTCTCTCTCCAGGTTAACGAGCGCTCAATGAGTCGGTCTCTCTCCGTGTTAACGAAAGGTCAATTAGTCGGTCTCTCTCCAGGTTAACAAGCGGTCAATGAGTCAGTCTCTCCATGTTAACGAGTGGTCAATGAGTCAGTCCCTCTCCATGTTAACAAGCGGTCAATGAGTCGGTCTCTCCATGTTAACGAGCGGTCAATGAGTCAATCAATCAATCAATGTTTATTTATATAGCCCAATATCACAAATGTTACATTTGTCTCAGTGGACTTCACAGTTTGTACAGAATATCAGTATGACAACACGACACCCTCTGTCCTTAGACCCTCACATCGTACAAGGAAAAACTTCCAGAGAAAACCCACAGTTTAAAGGGAAAAATGGGAGAAACCTCAGGGAGAGCAACAGAGGAGGGATCCCTCTCCCAGGACGGACAGATGTGCAATAGATGCCGTGTATAAATTGAAAAGATAATAGATTTGCAACATAGGTAGTCCAAATGTTTGGAAATGCATGTGTGTATAATAAGAAGATGAATCCACGAGGATATCCATCCAGGACTTATGATCCAGGACCACAGCCACGACTCAAGATCCAGGACTCGCAATCCATGACACAGGACCGCAGGATCATCCATGACTCCGGATCCCGGCGTATATAAACACCAAAAAGAAAGAAATTTGGGGAAGCTGGGTTAATCGGAACATGAGAGTACACAGGTATAGACAGAGAGAAGGAAGAAGTAAGATGTCCCCCGACAAACTAAGCCTATATCAGCAAAACTAGGGGCTGAATCTAATCAGCCCTAACTATAAGCTTTATCAAAAAGGAAGGTCTTAAGCGCACTCTTAAAAACGGATAGGGTGTCTGCCGTCCGAACACAAACTGGAAGCTGATTCCACAAAAGTGGAGCTTGATAAGAAAAGGCTCTGGTGAGTCGGTCTCTCTCCGTGTTAACGAAAGGTCAATTAGTCGGTCTCTCTCCAGGTTAACGAGCGGTCAATGAGTCGGTCTCTCTCCATGTTAACAAGCAGTCAATGAGTCAGTCTCTCCATGTTAACGAGCGGTCAATGAGTCGGTCCCTTTCCATGTTAACGAGCGGTCAATGAGTCAGTCTCTCTCCATGTTAACGAGCGATCAATGAGTCAGTCTCTCTCCATGTTAACGAGCGGTCAATGAGTCGGTCTCTCTCCATGTTAACGAGCGATCAATGAGTCAGTCTCTCTCCATGTTAACGAGCGGTCAATGAGTCGGTCTCTCTCCATGTTAACGAGCGGTCAATGAGTCGGTCTCTCTCCATGTTACTGAGCGGGTCAATGAGTCGGTCTCTCTGAATGACCTACCCCACCTTTAAGTGTTTCTGAAGTGAATTAGCTACCCCACCTTTAAGTGTTTCTGAAGTGAATTACCTAGCCCACCTTTAAGTGTTCCTAAAGTGAATTACCTACACCACCTTTAAGTGTTTCTGAAGTGAATTACCTACCCTACCTTTAAGTGTTTCTGAAGTGAATTACCTACCCCACCTTTAAGTGTTTCTGAAGTGAATGACCTGCCCCACCTTTAAGTGTTTCTGGAGTGAATGACCTACCCCACCTTTAAGTGTTTCTGAAGTGAATTACCTACCCCACCTTTAAGTGTTTCTGAAATGAATGACCTACCCTACCTTTAAGTGTTCCTGAAGTGAATTACCTACACCACCTTTAAGTGTTCCTGAAGTGAATGACCTACACCACCTTTAAGTGTTCCTGAAGTGAATTACCTACACCACCTTTAAGTGTTCCTAAAGTGAATTAACTACCCCCCTTTTAAGTATTTCTGAAGTGAATTACCTAGCCCACTTTTAAGTGTTCCTAAAGTGAATTACCTACACCACCTTTAAGTGTTTCTGAAGTGAATGACCTACCCTACCTTTAAGTGTTCCTAAAGTGAATTACCTACCCCACTTTTAAGTGTTCCTAAAGTGAATGACCTACCCCACCTTTAAGTGTTTCTGAAGTGAATGACCTACCCCACCTTTAAGTGTTTCTGAAGTGAATTACCTAGCCCACCTTTAAGTGTTTCTGAAGTGAATTACCTACCCCACCTTCAAAACATTTTGACAACTTTTTACTTTGACTTCTTACATGTTGAACACAAATACCTGTATTTTCTACTTCTTACACTTTGAACACAAATACCTGTACTTTCTACTTCTTACACTTTGAACACTAATACCTGTACTTTCTACTTCTTACATTTTGAACACAAATACCTGTACTTTCTACTTCTTACATTTTGAACACAAATACCTGTACTTTCTACTTCTTACATGTTGAACCCAAATACCTGTACTTTCTACTTCTTACATGTTGAACTCAAATACCTGTACTTTCTACTTCTCACATGTTTAACACAAATACCTGTGCGTTCTACTTCTTACATGTTGAACCCAAATACCTGTACTTTCTACTTCTTACATGTTGAACTCAAATACCTGTACTTTCTACTTCTTACATGTTGAACTCAAATACCTGTACTTTCTACTTCTCACATGTTGAACTCAAATACCTGTACTTTCTACTTCTCACATGTAGAACACAAATACCTGTGCGTTCTACTTCTTACATGTTGAACTCAAATACCTGTACTTTCTACTTCTTACATGTTGAACTCAAATACCTGTACTTTCTACTTCTCACATGTAGAACACAAATACCTGTGCGTTCTACTTCTTACATGTTGAACTCAAATACCTGTACTTTCTACTTCTTACATGTTGAACTCAAATACCTGTACTTTCTACTTCTCACATGTTGAACTCAAATACCTGTACTTTCTACTTCTCTCATTTTCCAAACAGGCTGGTTCCTTTAGTCTGAATGTGTGTTTGGTGGCGTGATCATTATTATTTAGAGTCATTGCGTGCCTATTGATTTGAACACGATCCGTGTATCCATCATTTCCTGGTCTTCTCTAAAGAAGAGGGACCAATGAAAACGTTGTCATGTTGCCGTTGGTCACCATGGAAACATTCATTAGCTAACAATGACATTATTGTTCTATTAATATAAAGGGAGGTCAGGTACTCTTTAAAACAGCTGCTAGTTATGGGTACTTTTTACTGAAGTACATTTTAGTCAGTACTTCTACTTTCACCAGAGTATGTTTAAACACGAGTATCTGTACTTCTACGTGAGTAAAGGATGTGTGTACTTGTACGCAGAGATGGGGTCGTTACTAAAAAAAGTAATATATTACATATTACTTTTTTAAAAAGTAATATATTACACTACTTTGTTACTGTCTATATAAAGTAACTCGTTACTTTACTCGTTACTTTACTCGTTACTTTACTCGTTACTTTACTCGTTACTTTACTCGCAGGGCCGGCCCGCCCCTCCCTACAGGCAGATCACGCAGACTGCGGCGCACCTACAGTGTAAGCGCGCCACAGTTTTGCCTTTGCGAGACTCCACTTGCACCCCCAATTACTATTGCATTAAGGAAGACATAACACAAGTCTTTCTTTTGATATGCTCTTCAATAAAATAGGCTACCAGCCACAACAAGCTAACAGTCTGTGAAACGTAAAGACACTAATTAATTAAACCAGTTCAATACACATTATTCTTATTCTTATCATTCTTTATGAGCGCAGTAACGGTAAGCTATCTAATTACTTATTTATTTAGTATTCCATAACTTATTAACAGAGATGGTCAAACTAAAGTGGTAGAGACATTGCAGAATTCCTACAATGAAGCAGGACATTGAACTGTTCACCCGTGAGAGAGCGAGCGGCCCTGTTGAGGAAGTTTACAGATGAAAAGACTCAGCCATGTTTAAGCAGCAGTGCACGTGGAGATGTGGACGCGCAAATCGCGCAGATTACGTAGGCCTACATGTATACAAACCTGCGGCGGAAACCCCTCTTGTCTGTCAGTGAGTGTGATTATTTTATAAAAGTAACGAAGTAACGTGTGTCGGGGGAATGTTAGTAACTGTAGTGTGATTACTGAATTATAAAAGACGCGTTACACTACTCCGTAACAAAAGTAATATTATTACAGTAACCCTTACTTTGTAACGCGTTACACCTAACTCTGCTTCTACGTGAGTAAAGGATGTGTGTACTTTTAAGTGAGTAAAGGATGTGTTTTTGCCCTCTCTGCAGGGGGGTAATCACAGGTCGAGACGCAGCAGAAACACACCAGGTGAACACAAAGACACAATCAGACTGGAAGGAAGAGACAGAGAGGACAGACCTTTAAAAATAAAACCGGAAATTAAAGACACAAAAAAAAAATCATGACAGTCTGTGGTTAACACAAGCTGAAGAGGTTTCTTTCTGCAATAATCAGATGGAGGAATCCCATTGGAGCAGGAGATGCTGCCTTAAGGGACCACCACAGAAACACGACTTCCTGCACTGTAAACACGTAGAGTCTGCACACTGAAGGCTTTCAAAGACTTTCTGGAACTGGGCGAACACAGCTTTGCGTCACATCTCCAATAAATAACGAATAAATAAATATTCAGTTAACCTGAAACGGACGTGTTTGAACTTCTTTTAGAATGATACTTCCTATCGTGCAGACAGGATCTCAGACAGCCTGTGAAGTCTTTGAAGGACTTTCTGTAAGTGTTTCTGAACAATGACTCTGCTCCTCCTCTTCCTCAGGAAACCAGGAACACTTTACTGGAAAGCTGCAGCAAACATCTGAACACAACATGGAAGATTTAAAGATCTCTGATGACAGAAAACATCTGAACACAACATGGAAGATTTAAAGATCTCTGATGACAGAAAACATCTGAACACAACATGGACGAGCTAAGGTCCTTACACACCAAACTGACACCAAAGAACACGTTCCGACGGAAAGTCGCCTCACCTCATGTCGCCTCACGTCGCCTCACGTCGAAGAAGAACAGACTGTGTGATATAAACAAACAACAAATAGCGTGCATTCCATTTTCACTCTACAGCGAGAAGCTCACGGGGCTTTCCCGAACCTGTGTCGAGAGTTGGAGTTAAATGAAATCTCAGATAATTAGGAACATTTCCTCATAGGCTTCTCTACAATCTGAGGTAATAAAGAGAGAGAGAAGTAGGAACATTTCCTCATAGACTTCTATACAATCTGAGGTAATAAAGAGAGAGAGAAGTAGGAACATTTCCTCATAGACTTCTCTACAATCTGAGGTAATAAAGAGAGAGAGAAGTAGGAACATTTCCTCATAGACTTCTCTACAATCTGAGGTAATAAAGAGAGAGAGAAGTAGGAACATTTCCTCATAGACTTCTCTACAATCTGAGGTAATAAAGGGAGAGAGAAGTAGGAACATTTCCTCATAGACTTCTCTACAATCTGAGGTAATAAAGAGAGAGAGAAGTAGGAACATTTCTTCATAGACTTCTATACAATCTGAGGTAATAAAGAGAGAGAGAGAAGTAGGAACATTTCCTCATAGACTTCTATACAGTCTGAGGTAATAAAGAGAGAGAGAGAAGTAGGAACATTTCCTCATAGACTTCTCTACAATCTGAGGTAATAAAGAGAGAGAGAAGTAGGAACATTTCCTCATAGACTTCTCTACAATCTGAGGTAATAAAGAGAGAGAGAAGTAGGAACATTTCCTCATAGACTTCTCTACAATCTGAGGTAATAAAGGGAGAGAGAAGTAGGAACATTTCCTCATAGACTTCTCTACAATCTGAGGTAATAAAGAGAGAGAGAAGTAGGAACATTTCTTCATAGACTTCTATACAATCTGAGGTAATAAAGAGAGAGAGAGAAGTAGGAACATTTCCTCATAGACTTCTATACAGTCTGAGGTAATAAAGAGAGAGAGAGAAGTAGGAACATTTCCTCATAGCCTTCTATACAATCTGAGGTAATAAAGAGAGAAGTAGGAACATTTCCTCATAGACTTCTCTACAATCTGAGGTAATAAAGAGAGAAGTAGGAACATTTCCTCATAGACTTCTCTACAATCTGAAGTAATAAAGAGAGAGAGAAGTAGGAACATTTCCTCATAGACTTCTCTACAATCTGAGGTAATAAAGAGAGAGAGAAGTAGGAACATTTCCTCATAGACTTCTCTACAATCTGAGGTAATAAAGAGAGAAGTAGGAACATTTCCTCATAGACTTCTATACAATCTGAGGTAACAAAGAGAGAGAGAAGTAGGAACATTTCCTCATAGACTTCTATACAATCTGAGTTAATAAAGGGAGAGAGAAGTAGGAACATTTCCTCATAGACTTCTATACAATCTGAGGTAATAAAGAGAGAGAGAGAAGTAGGAACATTTGCTCATAGCCTTCTCTACAATCTGAGGTAATAAAGAGAGTGAGAGAAGTAGGAATATTTCCTCATAGACTTCTATACAATCTGAGGTAATAAAGAGAGAGAGAAGTTGGAATATTTCCTCATAGACTTCTCTACAATCTGACGTAATAAAGAGAGAAGTAGGAACATTTCCTCATAGACTTCTATACAATCTGAGGTAATAAAGAGAGAAGTAGGAACATTTCCTCATAGACTTCTTTACAATCTGAAGTAATAAAGAGAGAGAGAAGTAGGAACCTTTCCTCATAGACTTCTTTACAATCTGAGGTATTAAAGAGAGAGAGAGAAGTAGGAACATTTCCTCATAGACTTCTCTACAATCTGAGGTAATAAAGACAGAGAGAGGTAGGAACATTTCCTCATATACTTCTCTACAATCTGAGTTAATAAAGAGAGAGAGAAGTAGGAACATTTCCTCATAGACTTCTATACAATCTGAGGTAATAAAGAGAGAGAGAAGTAAGAACATTTCCTCATAGACTTCTATACAATCTGAGGTAATAAAGAGAGAGAGAAGTAGGAACATTTCCTCATAGACTTCTCTCCAATCTGAGGTAATAAAGAGAGAGAAGTAGGAACATTTCCTCATAGACTTCTATACAATCTGAGGTAATAAAGAGAGAGAAGTAGGAACATTTCCTCATAGACTTCTATACAATCTGAGGTAATAAAGAGAGAGAGAAGTAGGAACATTTCCTCATAGACTTCTCTACAATCTGAGGTAATAAAGAGAGAGAGAAGTAGGAACATTTCCTCATAGACTTCTCTACAATCTGAGGTAATAAAGAGAGAGAGAAGTAGGAACATTTCCTCATAGACTTCTCTACAATCTGAGGTAATAAAGGGAGAGAGAAGTAGGAACATTTCCTCATAGACTTCTCTACAATCTGAGGTAATAAAGAGAGAGAGAAGTAGGAACATTTCTTCATAGACTTCTATACAATCTGAGGTAATAAAGAGAGAGAGAGAAGTAGGAACATTTCCTCATAGACTTCTATACAGTCTGAGGTAATAAAGAGAGAGAGAGAAGTAGGAACATTTCCTCATAGCCTTCTATACAATCTGAGGTAATAAAGAGAGAAGTAGGAACATTTCCTCATAGACTTCTCTACAATCTGAGGTAATAAAGAGAGAAGTAGGAACATTTCCTCATAGACTTCTCTACAATCTGAAGTAATAAAGAGAGAGAGAAGTAGGAACATTTCCTCATAGACTTCTCTACAATCTGAGGTAATAAAGAGAGAGAGAAGTAGGAACATTTCCTCATAGACTTCTCTACAATCTGAGGTAATAAAGAGAGAAGTAGGAACATTTCCTCATAGACTTCTATACAATCTGAGGTAACAAAGAGAGAGAGAAGTAGGAACATTTCCTCATAGACTTCTCTACAATCTGAGGTAATAAAGAGAGAGAGAAGTAGGAACATTTCTTCATAGACTTCTATACAATCTGAGGTAATAAAGAGAGAGAGAGAAGTAGGAACATTTCCTCATAGACTTCTATACAGTCTGAGGTAATAAAGAGAGAGAGAGAAGTAGGAACATTTCCTCATAGCCTTCTATACAATCTGAGGTAATAAAGAGAGAAGTAGGAACATTTCCTCATAGACTTCTCTACAATCTGAGGTAATAAAGAGAGAAGTAGGAACATTTCCTCATAGACTTCTCTACAATCTGAAGTAATAAAGAGAGAGAGAAGTAGGAACATTTCCTCATAGACTTCTCTACAATCTGAGGTAATAAAGAGAGAGAGAAGTAGGAACATTTCCTCATAGACTTCTCTACAATCTGAGGTAATAAAGAGAGAAGTAGGAACATTTCCTCATAGACTTCTATACAATCTGAGGTAACAAAGAGAGAGAGAAGTAGGAACATTTCCTCATAGACTTCTATACAATCTGAGTTAATAAAGGGAGAGAGAAGTAGGAACATTTCCTCATAGACTTCTATACAATCTGAGGTAATAAAGAGAGAGAGAGAAGTAGGAACATTTGCTCATAGCCTTCTCTACAATCTGAGGTAATAAAGAGAGTGAGAGAAGTAGGAATATTTCCTCATAGACTTCTATACAATCTGAGGTAATAAAGAGAGAGAGAAGTTGGAATATTTCCTCATAGACTTCTCTACAATCTGACGTAATAAAGAGAGAAGTAGGAACATTTCCTCATAGACTTCTATACAATCTGAGGTAATAAAGAGAGAAGTAGGAACATTTCCTCATAGACTTCTTTACAATCTGAAGTAATAAAGAGAGAGAGAAGTAGGAAACTTTCCTCATAGACTTCTTTACAATCTGAGGTATTAAAGAGAGAGAGAGAAGTAGGAACATTTCCTCATAGACTTCTCTACAATCTGAGGTAATAAAGACAGAGAGAGGTAGGAACATTTCCTCATATACTTCTCTACAATCTGAGTTAATAAAGAGAGAGAGAAGTAGGAACATTTCCTCATAGACTTCTATACAATCTGAGGTAATAAAGAGAGAGAGAAGTAAGAACATTTCCTCATAGACTTCTATACAATCTGAGGTAATAAAGAGAGAGAGAAGTAGGAACATTTCCTCATAGACTTCTCTCCAATCTGAGGTAATAAAGAGAGAGAAGTAGGAACATTTCCTCATAGACTTCTATACAATCTGAGGTAATAAAGAGAGAGAAGTAGGAACATTTCCTCATAGACTTCTATACAATCTGAGGTAATAAAGAGAGAGAGAAGTAGGAACATTTCCTCATAGACTTCTCTACAATCTGAGGTAATAAAGAGAGAGAGAAGTAGGAACATTTCCTCATAGACTTCTCTACAATCTGAGGTAATAAAGAGAGAGAGAAGTAGGAACATTTCCTCATAGACTTCTCTACAATCTGAGGTAATAAAGGGAGAGAGAAGTAGGAACATTTCCTCATAGACTTCTCTACAATCTGAGGTAATAAAGAGAGAGAGAAGTAGGAACATTTCTTCATAGACTTCTATACAATCTGAGGTAATAAAGAGAGAGAGAGAAGTAGGAACATTTCCTCATAGACTTCTATACAGTCTGAGGTAATAAAGAGAGAGAGAGAAGTAGGAACATTTCCTCATAGCCTTCTATACAATCTGAGGTAATAAAGAGAGAAGTAGGAACATTTCCTCATAGACTTCTCTACAATCTGAGGTAATAAAGAGAGAAGTAGGAACATTTCCTCATAGACTTCTCTACAATCTGAAGTAATAAAGAGAGAGAGAAGTAGGAACATTTCCTCATAGACTTCTCTACAATCTGAGGTAATAAAGAGAGAGAGAAGTAGGAACATTTCCTCATAGACTTCTCTACAATCTGAGGTAATAAAGAGAGAAGTAGGAACATTTCCTCATAGACTTCTATACAATCTGAGGTAACAAAGAGAGAGAGAAGTAGGAACATTTCCTCATAGACTTCTATACAATCTGAGTTAATAAAGGGAGAGAGAAGTAGGAACATTTCCTCATAGACTTCTATACAATCTGAGGTAATAAAGAGAGAGAGAGAAGTAGGAACATTTGCTCATAGCCTTCTCTACAATCTGAGGTAATAAAGAGAGTGAGAGAAGTAGGAATATTTCCTCATAGACTTCTATACAATCTGAGGTAATAAAGAGAGAGAGAAGTTGGAATATTTCCTCATAGACTTCTCTACAATCTGACATAATAAAGAGAGAAGTAGGAACATTTCCTCATAGACTTCTTTACAATCTGAAGTAATAAAGAGAGAGAGAAGTAGGAACCTTTCCTCATAGACTTCTTTACAATCTGAGGTATTAAAGAGAGAGAGAGAAGTAGGAACATTTCCTCATAGACTTCTCTACAATCTGAGGTAATAAAGACAGAGAGAGGTAGGAACATTTCCTCATATACTTCTCTACAATCTGAGTTAATAAAGAGAGAGAGAAGTAGGAACATTTCCTCATAGACTTCTATACAATCTGAGTTAATAAAGAGAGAGAGAAGTAAGAACATTTCCTCATAGACTTCTATACAATCTGAGGTAATAAAGAGAGAGAGAAGTAGGAACATTTCCTCATAGACTTCTCTCCAATCTGAGGTAATAAAGAGAGAGAAGTAGGAACATTTCCTCATAGACTTCTATACAATCTGAGGTAATAAAGAGAGAGAAGTAGGAACATTTCCTCATAGACTTCTATACAATCTGAGGTAATAAAGAGAGAGAGAAGTAGGAACATTTCCTCATAGACTTCTCTACAATCTGAAGTAATAAAAAGAGAGAGAAGTAGGAACATTTCCTCATAGACTTCTTTACAATCTGAGGTATTAAAGAGAGAGAGAGAAGTAGGAACATTTCCTCATAGACTTCTCTACAATCTGAGGTAATAAAGAGAGAGAGAAGTAGGAACATTTCCTCATATACTTCTATACAATCTGAGGTAATAAAGAGAGAGAGAAGTAGGAACATTTCCTCATAGACTTCTCTACAATCTGAGTTAATAAAGAGAGAGAGAAGTAGGAACATTTCCTCATAGCCTTCTCTACAATCTGAGGTAATAAAGAGAGAGAGAAGTAGGAACATTTCCTCATAGACTTCTCTACAATCTGAGGTAATAAAGAGAGAGAGAGAGAAGTAGGAACATTTCCTCATATACTTCTCTACAATCTGAGGTAATAAAGAGAGAGAGAGAAGAAGGAACATTTCCTCATAGACTTCTCTACAATCTAAGGTAATAAAGAGAGAGAGAAGTAGGAACATTTCCTCATAGACTTCTCTACAATCTGAGTTAATAAAGAGAGAGAGAAGTAGGAAGATTTCCTCATAGACTTCTCTACAATCTGAGGAAATAAAGAGAGAGAGAGAAGTAGGAACATTTCCTCATAGCCTTCTCTACAATCTGAGGTAATAAAGAGAGAGAGAATTAGGAAGATTTCCTCATAGACTTCTCTACAATCTGAGGAAATAAAGCGAGAGAGAGAAGTAGGAACATTTCCTCATAGACTTCTCTACAATCTGAGGTAATACAGAGAGAGAGAGAAGAAGGAACATTTCCTCATAGCCTTCTCTACAATCTGAGGTAATAAAGACAGAGAGAAGAAGTAATATTCCTCATAGACTTCTATACAATCTGAGGTAATAAAGAGAGAGAGAAGTAGAAACATTTCCTCATAGACTTCTCTACAATCTGAGGTAATACAGAGAGAGAGAGAAGAAGGAACATTTCCTCATAGCCTTCTCTACAATCTGAGGTAATAAAGACAGAGAGAAGAAGTAATATTCCTCATAGACTTCTATACAATCTGAGGTAATAAAGAGAGAGAGAAGTAGAAACATTTCCTCATAGACTTCTCTACAATCTGAGGTAATAAAGAGAGAGAGAGAAGTAGGAACATTTCCTCATAGACTTCTAAACAATCTGAGGTAATAAAGAGAGAGAGAAGTAGGAACATTTCCTCATAGACTTCTCTACAATCTGAGGTAATAAAGAGAGAGAGAAGCCGGAACATTTCCTCATTGACTTCTCTAAAATCTGAGGTAATAAAGAGAGAGAAGTAGGAACATTTCCTCATAGACTTCTCTACAATCTGAAGTAATAAAGAGAGAGAGAGAAGTAGGAACATTTCCTCATAGACTTCTTTACAATCTGAAGTATTAAAGAGAGAGAGAGAAGTAGGAACATTTCCTCATAGACTTCTCTACAATCTGAGGTAATAAAGAGAGAGAGAAGTAGGAACATTTCCTCATATACTTCTATACAATCTGAGGTAATAAAGAGAGAGAGAAGTAGGAACATTTCCTCATAGACTTCTATACAATCTGAGGTAATAAAGAGAGAGAGAAGTAGGAACATTTCCTCATACACTTCTATACAACCTGAGGTAATAAAGAGAGAGAGAAGTAGGAACATTTCCTCATATACTTCTCTACAATCTGAGTTAATAAAGAGAGAGAGAAGTAGGAACATTTACTCATAGCCTTCTCTACAATCTGAGGTAATAAAGAGAGAGAGAAGTAGGAACATTTCCTCATAGACTTCTCTACAATCTGAGGTAATAAAGAGAGAGAGAGAAGTAGGAACATTTCCTCATAGACTTCTCTACAATCTGAGGTAATAAAGAGAGAGAGAGAAGAAGGAACATTTCCTCATAGCCTTCTCTACAATCTGAGGTAATAAAGAGAGAGAGAAGTAGGAACATTTCCTCATAGACTTCTCTACAATCTGAGTTAATAAAGAGAGAGAGAAGTAGGAACATTTCCTCATAGCCTTCTCTACAATCTGAGGTAATAAAGAGAGAGAGAGAAGTAGGAACATTTCCTCATAGACTTCTCTACAGTCTGAGGTAATAAAGAGAGAGAGAGAAGTAGGAACATTTCCTCATAGACTTCTCTACAATCTGAGGTAATAAAGAGAGAGAGAGAAGAAGGAACATTTCCTCATAGCCTTCTCTACAATCTGAGGTAATAAAGACAGAGAGAAGAAGGAATATTTCCTCATAGACTTCTATACAATCTGAGGTAATAAAGAGAGAGAGAAGTAGGAACATTTCCTCATAGACTTCTCTACAATCTGAGGTAATAAAGAGAGAGAGAGAAGTAGGAACATTTCCTCATACACTTCTATACAATCCGAGGTAATAAAGAGAGAGAGAGAAGTAGGAACATTTCCTCATACACTTCTATACAATCTGAGGTAATAAAGAGAGAAGTAGGAACATTTCCTCATAGACTTCTCTACAACCTGAGGTAATAAAGAGAGAGAGAGAAGTAGGAACATTTCCTCATAGACTTCTATACAATCTGAGGTAATAAAGAGAGAGAAGTAGGAACATTTCCTCATAGACTTCTCTACAATCTGAGGTAATAAAGAGAGAAGTATGAACATTTCCTCATAGACTTCTAGACAATCTGAGGTAATAAAGAGAGAGAGAGAGAAGTAGGAACATTTCCTCATAGACTTCTATACAATCTGAGGTAATAAAGAGAGAGAGAAGTAGGAACATTTCCTCATAGACTTCTCTACAATCTGAGGTAATAAAGAGAGAGAGAAGTAGGAACATTTCCTCATAGACTTCTATACAATCTGAGGTAATAAAGAGAGAGAGAGAAGTAGGAACATTTCCTCATAGACTTCTATACAGTCTGAGGTAATAAAGAGAGAGAGAGAAGTAGGAACATTTCCTCATAGCCTTCTATACAATCTGAGGTAATAAAGAGAGAAGTAGGAACATTTCCTCATAGACTTCTCTACAATCTGAGGTAATAAAGAGAGAAGTAGGAACATTTCCTCATAGACTTCTCTACAATCTGAAGTAATAAAGAGAGAGAGAAGTAGGAACATTTCCTCATAGACTTCTCTACAATCTGAGGTAATAAAGGGAGAGAGAAGTAGGAACATTTCCTCATAGACTTCTATACAATCTGAGGTAATAAAGGGAGAGAGAAGTAGGAACATTTCCTCATAGACTTCTATACAATCTGAGGTAATAAAGAGAGAGAGAAGTTGGAATATTTCCTCATAGACTTCTCTACAATCTGACGTAATAAAGAGAGAAGTAGGAACATTTCCTCATAGACTTCTTTACAATCTGAAGTAATAAAGAGAGAGAGAAGTAGGAACATTTCCTCATAGACTTCTTTACAATCTGAGGTATTAAAGAGAGAGAGAGAAGTAGGAACATTTCCTCATAGACTTCTCTACAATCAGAGGTAATAAAGACAGAGAGAGGTAGGAACATTTCCTCATATACTTCTCTACAATCTGAGGTAATAAAGAGAGAGAGAAGTTGGAATATTTCCTCATAGACTTCTATACAATCTGAGGTAATAAAGAGAGAGAGAAGTTGGAATATTTCCTCATAGACTTCTCTACAATCTGACGTAATCAAGAGAGAGAGAAGTAGGAACATTTCCTCATAGACTTCTTTACAATCTGAAGTAATAAAGAGAGAGAGAAGTAGGAACATTTCCTCATAGACTTCTTTACAATCTGAGGTATTAAAGAGAGAGAGAGAAGTAGGAACATTTCCTCATAGACTTCTCTACAATCAGAGGTAATAAAGACAGAGAGAGGTAGGAACATTTCCTCATATACTTCTCTACAATCTGAGTTAATAAAGAGAGAGAGAAGTAGGAACATTTCCTCATAGACTTCTCTACAATCTGAGGTAATAAAGAGAGAGAGAAGTAGGAATATTTCCTCATAGCCTTCTATACAATCTGAGGTAATAAAGAGAGAGAGAAGTAGGAACATTTCCTCATAGACTTCTATACAATCTGAGGTAATAAAGAGAGAGAGAAGTAGGAACATTTCCTCATAGACTTCTCTACAATCTGAGGTAATAAAGAGAGAAGTAGGAACATTTCCTCATAGACTTCTCTCCAATCTGAGGTAATAAAGAGAGAGAAGTAGGAATATTTCCTCATAGACTTCTATACAATCTGAGGTAATAAAGAGAGAGAAGTAGGAACATTTCCTCATAGACTTCTCTACAATCTGAGGTAATAAAGAGAGAGAGAAGTAGGAACATTTCCTCATACACTTCTTTACAATCTGAGGTATTAAAGAGAGAGAGAGAAGTAGGATCATTTCCTCATAGACTTCTATACAATCTGAGGTAATAAAGAGAGAGAGAAGTTGGAATATTTCCTCATAGACTTCTCTACAATCTGACGTAATCAAGAGAGAGAGAAGTAGGAACATTTCCTCATAGACTTCTTTACAATCTGAAGTAATAAAGAGAGAGAGAAGTAGGAACATTTCCTCATAGACTTCTTTACAATCTGAGGTATTAAAGAGAGAGAGAGAAGTAGGAACATTTCCTCATAGACTTCTCTACAATCAGAGGTAATAAAGACAGAGAGAGGTAGGAACATTTCCTCATATACTTCTCTACAATCTGAGTTAATAAAGAGAGAGAGAAGTAGGAACATTTCCTCATAGACTTCTCTACAATCTGAGGTAATAAAGAGAGAGAGAAGTAGGAACATTTCCTCATAGCCTTCTATACAATCTGAGGTAATAAAGAGAGAGAGAAGTAGGAACATTTCCTCATAGACTTCTATACAATCTGAGGTAATAAAGAGAGAGAGAAGTAGGAACATTTCCTCATAGACTTCTCTACAATCTGAGGTAATAAAGAGAGAAGTAGGAACATTTCCTCATAGACTTCTCTCCAATCTGAGGTAATAAAGAGAGAGAAGTAGGAATATTTCCTCATAGACTTCTATACAATCTGAGGTAATAAAGAGAGAGAAGTAGGAACATTTCCTCATAGACTTCTCTACAATCTGAGGTAATAAAGAGAGAGAGAAGTAGGAACATTTCCTCATAGACTTCTCTACAATCTGAAGTAATAAAGAGAGAGAGAAGTAGGAACATTTCCTCATAGACTTCTTTACAATCTGAGGTATTAAAGAGAGAGAGAGAAGTAGGAACATTTCCTCATAGACTTCTCTACAATCTGAGGTAATAAAGAGAGAGAGAAGTAGGAACATTTCCTCATATACTTCTATACAATCTGAGGTAATAAAGAGAGAGAGAAGTAGGAACATTTCCTCATAGACTTCTCTACAATCTGAGTTAATAAAGAGAGAGAGAAGTAGGAACATTTCCTCATAGCCTTCTCTACAATCTGAGGTAATAAAGAGAGAGAGAAGTAGGAACATTTCCTCATAGACTTCTCTACAATCTGAGGTAATAAAGAGAGAGAGAGAGAAGTAGGAACATTTCCTCATAGACTTCTCTACAATCTGAGGTAATAAAGAGAGAGAGAGAAGAAGGAACATTTCCTCATAGACTTCTCTACAATCTAAGGTAATAAACAGAGAGAGAAGTAGGAACATTTCCTCATAGACTTCTCTACAATCTGAGTTAATAAAGAGAGAGAGAAGTAGGAACATTTCCTCATAGCCTTCTCTACAATCTGAGGTAATAAAGAGAGAGAGAATTAGGAACATTTCCTCATAGACTTCTCTACAATCTGAGGTAATAAAGCGAGAGAGAGAAGTAGGAACATTTCCTCATAGACTTCTCTACAATCTGAGGTAATAAAGAGAGAGAGAAGTAGGAACATTTCCTCATAGACTTCTATACAATCTGAGGTAATAAAGAGAGAGAGAAGTAGGAACATTTCCTCATAGACTTCTCTACAATCTGAGGTAATAAAGAGAGAAGTAGGAACATTTCCTCATAGACTTCTCTCCAATCTGAGGTAATAAAGAGAGAGAAGTAGGAACATTTCCTCATAGACTTCTCTACAATCTGAAGTAATAAAGAGAGAGAAGTAGGAACATTTCCTCATAGCCTTCTCTACAATCTGAGGTAATAAAGAGAGAGAAGTAGGAACATTTCCTCATAGACTTCTCTACAATCTGAGGTAATAAAGAGAGAAGTATGAACATTTCCTCATAGACTTCTAGACAATCTGAGGTAATAAAGAGAGAGAGAGAGAAGTAGGAACATTTCCTCATAGACTTCTCTACAATCTAAGGTAATAAAGAGAGAGAGAAGTAGGAACATTTCCTCATAGACTTCTCTACAATCTGAGTTAATAAAGAGAGAGAGAAGTAGGAACATTTCCTCATAGCCTTCTCTACAATCTGAGGTAATAAAGAGAGAGAGAATTAGGAACATTTCCTCATAGACTCCTCTACAATCTGAGGTAATAAAGCGAGAGAGAGAAGTAGGAACATTTCCTCATAGACTTCTCTACAATCTGAGGTAATAAAGCGAGAGAGAGAATTAGGAACATTTCCTCATAGACTTCTCTACAATCTGAGGTAATAAAGCGAGAGAGAGAAGAAGGAACATTTCCTCATAGCCTTCTCTACAATCTGAGGTAATAAAGACAGAGAGAAGAAGGAATATTCCTCATAGACTTCTATACAATCTGAGGTAATAAAGAGAGAGAGAAGTAGAAACATTTCCTCATAGACTTCTCTACAATCTGAGGTAATAAAGAGAGAGAGAGAAGTAGGAACATTTCCTCATAGACTTCTAAACAATCTGAGGTAATAAAGAGAGAGAGAAGTAGGAACATTTCCTCATAGACTTCTATACAATCTGAGGTAATAAAGAGAGAGAGAAGTAGGAACATTTCCTCATAGACTTCTCTACAATCTGAGGTAATAAAGAGAGAGAGAAGCAGGAACATTTCCTCATAGACTTCTCTACAATCTGAGGTAATAAAGAGAGAGAAGTAGGAACATTTCCTCATAGACTTCTCTACAATCTGAAGTAATAAAGAGAGAGAGAAGTAGGAACATTTCCTCATAGACTTCTTTACAATCTGAAGTATTAAAGAGAGAGAGAGAAGTAGGAACATTTCCTCATAGACTTCTCTACAATCTGAGGTAATAAAGAGAGAGAGAAGTAGGAACATTTCCTCATATACTTTTATACAATCTGAGGTAATAAAGAGAGAGAGAAGTAGGAACATTTCCTCATAGACTTCTATACAATCTGAGGTAATAAAGAGAGAGAGAAGTAGGAACATTTCCTCATACACTTCTATACAACCTGAGGTAATAAAGAGAGAGAGAAGTAGGAACATTTCCTCATAGACTTCTCTACAATCTGAGTTAATAAAGAGAGAGAGAAGTAGGAACATTTACTCATAGCCTTCTCTACTATCTGAGGTAATAAAGAGAGAGAGAAGTAGGAACATTTCCTCATAGACTTCTCTACAATCTGAGGTAATAAAGAGAGAGAGAGAAGTAGGAACATTTCCTCATAGACTTCTCTACAATCTGAGGTAATAAAGAGAGAGAGAGAAGAAGGAACATTTCCTCATAGCCTTCTCTACAATCTGAGGTAATAAAGAGAGAGAGAAGTAGGAACATTTCCTCATAGACTTCTCTACAATCTGAGTTAATAAAGAGAGAGAGAAGTAGGAACATTTCCTCATAGCCTTCTCTACAATCTGAGGTAATAAAGAGAGAGAGAGAAGTAGGAACATTTCCTCATAGACTTCTCTACAATCTGAGGTAATAAAGAGAGAGAGAGAAGTAGGAACATTTCCTCATAGACTTCTCTACAATCTGAGGTAATAAAGAGAGAGAGAGAAGAAGGAACATTTCCTCATAGACTTCTATACAATCTGAGGTAATAAAGAGAGAGAGAAGTAGGAACATTTCCTCATAGACTTCTCTACAATCTGAGGTAATAAAGAGAGAGAGAAGCAGGAACATTTCCTCATAGACTTCTCTACAATCTGAGGTAATAAAGAGAGAGAGAGAAGTAGGAACATTTCCTCATAGACTTCTAAACAATCTGAGGTAATAAAGAGAGAGAGAAGTAGGAACATTTCCTCATAGACTTCTATACAATCTGAGGTAATAAAGAGAGAGAGAAGTAGGAACATTTCCTCATAGACTTCTCTACAATCTGAGGTAATAAAGAGAGAGAGAAGAAGGAACATTTCCTCATAGACTTCTCTACAATCTGAGGTAATAAAGAGAGAGAAGTAGGAACATTTCCTCATAGACTTCTCTACAATCTGAAGTAATAAAGAGAGAGAGAAGTAGGAACATTTCCTCATAGACTTCTTTACAATCTGAAGTATTAAAGAGAGAGAGAGAAGTAGGAACATTTCCTCATAGACTTCTCTACAATCTGAGGTAATAAAGAGAGAGAGAAGTAGGAACATTTCCTCATATACTTCTATACAATCTG
Organism: Notothenia rossii; assembly: GCF_949606895.1. Taxonomy (NCBI): domain Eukaryota; kingdom Metazoa; phylum Chordata; class Actinopteri; order Perciformes; family Nototheniidae; genus Notothenia; species Notothenia rossii. The sequence goes on along the minus strand of NW_027640030.1, from coordinate 251,468 downwards.
AGGTAATAAAGAGAGAGAGAAGTAGGAACATTTCCTCATAGACTTCTCTACAATCTGAGGTAATAAAGAGAGAGAGAAGAAGGAACATTTCCTCATAGACTTCTCTACAATCTGAGGTAATAAAGAGAGAGAGAGAAGTAGGAACATTTCCTCATAGACTTCTCTACAATCTGAGGTAATAAAGAGAGAGAGAGAAGAAGGAACATTTCCTCATAGCCTTCTCTACAATCTGAGGTAATAAAGAGAGAGAGAAGTAGGAACATTTCCTCATAGACTTCTCTACAATCTGAGGTAATAAAGAGAGAGAGAGAGAAGTAGGAACATTTCCTCATAGCCTTCTCTACAATCTGAGGTAATAAAGAGAGAGAGAGAGAAGTAGGAACATTTCCTCATATACTTCTCTACAATCTGAGGTAATAAAGAGAGAGAGAGAAGAAGGAACATTTCCTCATAGACTTCTCTACAATCTAAGGTAATAAAGAGAGAGAGAAGTAGGAACATTTCCTCATAGACTTCTCTACAATCTGAGTTAATAAAGAGAGAGAGAAGTAGGAACATTTCCTCATAGCCTTCTCTACAATCTGAGGTAATAAAGAGAGAGAGAATTAGGAAGATTTCCTCATAGACTTCTCTACAATCTGAGGAAATAAAGCGAGAGAGAGAAGTAGGAACATTTCCTCATAGACTTCTCTACAATCTGAGGTAATAAAGACAGAGAGAAGAAGTAATATTCCTCATAGACTTCTATACAATCTGAGGTAATAAAGAGAGAGAGAAGTAGAAACATTTCCTCATAGACTTCTCTACAATCTGAGGTAATACAGAGAGAGAGAGAAGAAGGAACATTTCCTCATAGCCTTCTCTACAATCTGAGGTAATAAAGACAGAGAGAAGAAGTAATATTCCTCATAGACTTCTATACAATCTGAGGTAATAAAGAGAGAGAGAAGTAGAAACATTTCCTCATAGACTTCTCTACAATCTGAGGTAATAAAGAGAGAGAGAGAAGTAGGAACATTTCCTCATAGACTTCTAAACAATCTGAGGTAATAAAGAGAGAGAGAAGTAGGAACATTTCCTCATAGACTTCTCTACAATCTGAGGTAATAAAGAGAGAGAGAAGCCGGAACATTTCCTCATTGACTTCTCTAAAATCTGAGGTAATAAAGAGAGAGAAGTAGGAACATTTCCTCATAGACTTCTCTACAATCTGAAGTAATAAAGAGAGAGAGAGAAGTAGGAACATTTCCTCATAGACTTCTTTACAATCTGAAGTATTAAAGAGAGAGAGAGAAGTAGGAACATTTCCTCATAGACTTCTCTACAATCTGAGGTAATAAAGAGAGAGAGAAGTAGGAACATTTCCTCATATACTTCTATACAATCTGAGGTAATAAAGAGAGAGAGAAGTAGGAACATTTCCTCATAGACTTCTATACAATCTGAGGTAATAAAGAGAGAGAGAAGTAGGAACATTTCCTCATACACTTCTATACAACCTGAGGTAATAAAGAGAGAGAGAAGTAGGAACATTTCCTCATAGACTTCTCTACAATCTGAGTTAATAAAGAGAGAGAGAAGTAGGAACATTTACTCATAGCCTTCTCTACAATCTGAGGTAATAAAGAGAGAGAGAAGTAGGAACATTTCCTCATAGACTTCTCTACAATCTGAGGTAATAAAGAGAGAGAGAGAAGTAGGAACATTTCCTCATAGACTTCTCTACAATCTGAGGTAATAAAGAGAGAGAGAGAAGAAGGAACATTTCCTCATAGCCTTCTCTACAATCTGAGGTAATAAAGAGAGAGAGAAGTAGGAACATTTCCTCATAGACTTCTCTACAATCTGAGTTAAGAAAGAGAGAGAGAAGTAGGAACATTTCCTCATAGCCTTCTCTACAATCTGAGGTAATAAAGAGAGAGAGAGAAGTAGGAACATTTCCTCATAGACTTCTCTACAGTCTGAGGTAATAAAGAGAGAGAGAGAAGTAGGAACATTTCCTCATAGACTTCTCTACAATCTGAGGTAATAAAGAGAGAGAGAGAAGAAGGAACATTTCCTCATAGCCTTCTCTACAATCTGAGGTAATAAAGACAGAGAGAAGAAGGAATATTTCCTCATAGACTTCTATACAATCTGAGGTAATAAAGAGAGAGAGAAGTAGGAACATTTCCTCATAGACTTCTCTACAATCTGAGGTAATAAAGAGAGAGAGAGAAGTAGGAACATTTCCTCATACACTTCTATACAATCCGAGGTAATAAAGAGAGAGAGAAGTAGGAACATTTCCTCATAGACTTCTCTACAACCTGAGGTAATAAAGAGAGAGAGAGAAGTAGGAACATTTCCTCATAGACTTCTATACAATCTGAGGTAATAAAGAGAGAGAAGTAGGAACATTTCCTCATAGACTTCTCTACAATCTGAGGTAATAAAGAGAGAAGTATGAACATTTCCTCATAGACTTCTAGACAATCTGAGGTAATAAAGAGAGAGAGAGAGAAGTAGGAACATTTCCTCATAGACTTCTATACAATCTGAGGTAATAAAGAGAGAGAGAAGTAGGAACATTTCCTCATAGACTTCTCTACAATCTGAGGTAATAAAGAGAGAGAGAAGTAGGAACATTTCCTCATAGACTTCTATACAATCTGAGGTAATAAAGAGAGAGAGAGAAGTAGGAACATTTCCTCATAGACTTCTATACAGTCTGAGGTAATAAAGAGAGAGAGAGAAGTAGGAACATTTCCTCATAGCCTTCTATACAATCTGAGGTAATAAAGAGAGAAGTAGGAACATTTCCTCATAGACTTCTCTACAATCTGAGGTAATAAAGAGAGAAGTAGGAACATTTCCTCATAGACTTCTCTACAATCTGAGGTAATAAAGAGAGAGAGAAGTAGGAACATTTCCTCATAGACTTCTCTACAATCTGAGGTAATAAAGGGAGAGAGAAGTAGGAACATTTCCTCATAGACTTCTATACAATCTGAGGTAATAAAGGGAGAGAGAAGTAGGAACATTTCCTCATAGACTTCTATACAATCTGAGGTAATAAAGAGAGAGAGAAGTTGGAATATTTCCTCATAGACTTCTCTACAATCTGACGTAATAAAGAGAGAAGTAGGAACATTTCCTCATAGACTTCTTTACAATCTGAAGTAATAAAGAGAGAGAGAAGTAGGAACATTTCCTCATAGACTTCTTTACAATCTGAGGTATTAAAGAGAGAGAGAGAAGTAGGAACATTTCCTCATAGACTTCTCTACAATCAGAGGTAATAAAGACAGAGAGAGGTAGGAACATTTCATCATATACTTCTCTACAATCTGAGGTAATAAAGAGAGAGAGAAGTTGGAATATTTCCTCATAGACTTCTATACAATCTGAGGTAATAAAGAGAGAGAGAAGTTGGAATATTTCCTCATAGACTTCTCTACAATCTGACGTAATCAAGAGAGAGAGAAGTAGGAACATTTCCTCATAGACTTCTTTACAATCTGAAGTAATAAAGAGAGAGAGAAGTAGGAACATTTCCTCATAGACTTCTTTACAATCTGAGGTATTAAAGAGAGAGAGAGAAGTAGGAACATTTCCTCATAGACTTCTCTACAATCAGAGGTAATAAAGACAGAGAGAGGTAGGAACATTTCCTCATATACTTCTCTACAATCTGAGTTAATAAAGAGAGAGAGAAGTAGGAACATTTCCTCATAGACTTCTCTACAATCTGAGGTAATAAAGAGAGAGAGAAGTAGGAACATTTCCTCATAGCCTTCTATACAATCTGAGGTAATAAAGAGAGAGAGAAGTAGGAACATTTCCTCATAGACTTCTATACAATCTGAGGTAATAAAGAGAGAGAGAAGTAGGAACATTTCCTCATAGACTTCTCTACAATCTGAGGTAATAAAGAGAGAAGTAGGAACATTTCCTCATAGACTTCTCTCCAATCTGAGGTAATAAAGAGAGAGAAGTAGGAATATTTCCTCATAGACTTCTATACAATCTGAGGTAATAAAGAGAGAGAAGTAGGAACATTTCCTCATAGACTTCTCTACAATCTGAGGTAATAAAGAGAGAGAGAAGTAGGAACATTTCCTCATAGACTTCTCTACAATCTGAAGTAATAAAGAGAGAGAGAAGTAGGAACATTTCCTCATAGACTTCTTTACAATCTGAGGTATTAAAGAGAGAGAGAGAAGTAGGAACATTTCCTCATAGACTTCTCTACAATCTGAGGTAATAAAGAGAGAGAGAAGTAGGAACATTTCCTCATATACTTCTATACAATCTGAGGTAATAAAGAGAGAGAGAAGTAGGAACATTTCCTCATAGACTTCTCTACAATCTGAGTTAATAAAGAGAGAGAGAAGTAGGAACATTTCCTCATAGCCTTCTCTACAATCTGAGGTAATAAAGAGAGAGAGAAGTAGGAACATTTCCTCATAGACTTCTCTACAATCTGAGGTAATAAAGAGAGAGAGAGAGAAGTAGGAACATTTCCTCATAGACTTCTCTACAATCTGAGGTAATAAAGAGAGAGAGAGAAGAAGGAACATTTCCTCATAGACTTCTCTACAATCTAAGGTAATAAACAGAGAGAGAAGTAGGAACATTTCCTCATAGACTTCTCTACAATCTGAGTTAATAAAGAGAGAGAGAAGTAGGAACATTTCCTCATAGCCTTCTCTACAATCTGAGGTAATAAAGAGAGAGAGAATTAGGAACATTTCCTCATAGACTTCTCTACAATCTGAGGTAATACAGAGAGAGAGAGAAGAAGGAACATTTCCTCATAGCCTTCTCTACAATCTGAGGTAATAAAGACAGAGAGAAGAAGTAATATTCCTCATAGACTTCTATACAATCTGAGGTAATAAAGAGAGAGAGAAGTAGAAACATTTCCTCATAGACTTCTCTACAATCTGAGGTAATACAGAGAGAGAGAGAAGAAGGAACATTTCCTCATAGCCTTCTCTACAATCTGAGGTAATAAAGACAGAGAGAAGAAGTAATATTCCTCATAGACTTCTATACAATCTGAGGTAATAAAGAGAGAGAGAAGTAGAAACATTTCCTCATAGACTTCTCTACAATCTGAGGTAATAAAGAGAGAGAGAGAAGTAGGAACATTTCCTCATAGACTTCTAAACAATCTGAGGTAATAAAGAGAGAGAGAAGTAGGAACATTTCCTCATAGACTTCTCTACAATCTGAGGTAATAAAGAGAGAGAGAAGCCGGAACATTTCCTCATTGACTTCTCTAAAATCTGAGGTAATAAAGAGAGAGAAGTAGGAACATTTCCTCATAGACTTCTCTACAATCTGAAGTAATAAAGAGAGAGAGAGAAGTAGGAACATTTCCTCATAGACTTCTTTACAATCTGAAGTATTAAAGAGAGAGAGAGAAGTAGGAACATTTCCTCATAGACTTCTCTACAATCTGAGGTAATAAAGAGAGAGAGAAGTAGGAACATTTCCTCATATACTTCTATACAATCTGAGGTAATAAAGAGAGAGAGAAGTAGGAACATTTCCTCATAGACTTCTATACAATCTGAGGTAATAAAGAGAGAGAGAAGTAGGAACATTTCCTCATACACTTCTATACAACCTGAGGTAATAAAGAGAGAGAGAAGTAGGAACATTTCCTCATAGACTTCTCTACAATCTGAGTTAATAAAGAGAGAGAGAAGTAGGAACATTTACTCATAGCCTTCTCTACAATCTGAGGTAGTAAAGAGAGAGAGAGAAGTAGGAACATTTCCTCATAGACTTCTCTACAATCTGAGGTAATAAAGAGAGAGAGAGAAGTAGGAACATTTCCTCATAGACTTCTCTACAATCTGAGGTAATAAAGAGAGAGAGAGAAGAAGGAACATTTCCTCATAGCCTTCTCTACAATCTGAGGTAATAAAGAGAGAGAGAAGTAGGAACATTTCCTCATAGACTTCTCTACAATCTGAGTTAATAAAGAGAGAGAGAAGTAGGAACATTTCCTCATAGCCTTCTCTACAATCTGAGGTAATAAAGAGAGAGAGAGAAGTAGGAACATTTCCTCATAGACTTCTCTACAGTCTGAGGTAATAAAGAGAGAGAGAGAAGTAGGAACATTTCCTCATAGACTTCTCTACAATCTGAGGTAATAAAGAGAGAGAGAGAAGAAGGAACATTTCCTCATAGCCTTCTCTACAATCTGAGGTAATAAAGACAGAGAGAAGAAGGAATATTTCCTCATAGACTTCTATACAATCTGAGGTAATAAAGAGAGAGAGAAGTAGGAACATTTCCTCATAGACTTCTCTACAATCTGAGGTAATAAAGAGAGAGAGAGAAGTAGGAACATTTCCTCATACACTTCTATACAATCCGAGGTAATAAAGAGAGAGAGAAGTAGGAACATTTCCTCATAGACTTCTCTACAACCTGAGGTAATAAAGAGAGAGAGAGAAGTAGGAACATTTCCTCATAGACTTCTATACAATCTGAGGTAATAAAGAGAGAGAAGTAGGAACATTTCCTCATAGACTTCTCTACAATCTGAGGTAATAAAGAGAGAAGTATGAACATTTCCTCATAGACTTCTAGACAATCTGAGGTAATAAAGAGAGAGAGAGAGAAGTAGGAACATTTCCTCATAGACTTCTATACAATCTGAGGTAATAAAGAGAGAGAGAAGTAGGAACATTTCCTCATAGACTTCTCTACAATCTGAGGTAATAAAGAGAGAGAGAAGTAGGAACATTTCCTCATAGACTTCTATACAATCTGAGGTAATAAAGAGAGAGAGAGAAGTTGGAACATTTCCTCATAGACTTCTATACAGTCTGAGGTAATAAAGAGAGAGAGAGAAGTAGGAACATTTCCTCATAGCCTTCTATACAATCTGAGGTAATAAAGAGAGAAGTAGGAACATTTCCTCATAGACTTCTCTACAATCTGAGGTAATAAAGAGAGAAGTAGGAACATTTCCTCATAGACTTCTCTACAATCTGAAGTAATAAAGAGAGAGAGAAGTAGGAACATTTCCTCATAGACTTCTCTACAATCTGAGGTAATAAAGGGAGAGAGAAGTAGGAACATTTCCTCATAGACTTCTATACAATCTGAGGTAATAAAGGGAGAGAGAAGTAGGAACATTTCCTCATAGACTTCTATACAATCTGAGGTAATAAAGAGAGAGAGAAGTTGGAATATTTCCTCATAGACTTCTCTACAATCTGACGTAATAAAGAGAGAAGTAGGAACATTTCCTCATAGACTTCTTTACAATCTGAAGTAATAAAGAGAGAGAGAAGTAGGAACATTTCCTCATAGACTTCTTTACAATCTGAGGTATTAAAGAGAGAGAGAGAAGTAGGAACATTTCCTCATAGACTTCTCTACAATCAGAGGTAATAAAGACAGAGAGAGGTAGGAACATTTCCTCATATACTTCTCTACAATCTGAGGTAATAAAGAGAGAGAGAAGTTGGAATATTTCCTCATAGACTTCTATACAATCTGAGGTAATAAAGAGAGAGAGAAGTTGGAATATTTCCTCATAGACTTCTCTACAATCTGACGTAATCAAGAGAGAGAGAAGTAGGAACATTTCCTCATAGACTTCTTTACAATCTGAAGTAATAAAGAGAGAGAGAAGTAGGAACATTTCCTCATAGACTTCTTTACAATCTGAGGTATTAAAGAGAGAGAGAGAAGTAGGAACATTTCCTCATAGACTTCTCTACAATCAGAGGTAATAAAGACAGAGAGAGGTAGGAACATTTCCTCATATACTTCTCTACAATCTGAGTTAATAAAGAGAGAGAGAAGTAGGAACATTTCCTCATAGACTTCTCTACAATCTGAGGTAATAAAGAGAGAGAGAAGTAGGAACATTTCCTCATAGCCTTCTATACAATCTGAGGTAATAAAGAGAGAGAGAAGTAGGAACATTTCCTCATAGACTTCTATACAATCTGAGGTAATAAAGAGAGAGAGAAGTAGGAACATTTCCTCATAGACTTCTCTACAATCTGAGGTAATAAAGAGAGAAGTAGGAACATTTCCTCATAGACTTCTCTCCAATCTGAGGTAATAAAGAGAGAGAAGTAGGAATATTTCCTCATAGACTTCTATACAATCTGAGGTAATAAAGAGAGAGAAGTAGGAACATTTCCTCATAGTCTTCTCTACAATCTGAGGTAATAAAGAGAGAGAGAAGTAGGAACATTTCCTCATAGACTTCTCTACAATCTGAAGTAATAAAGAGAGAGAGAAGTAGGAACATTTCCTCATAGACTTCTTTACAATCTGAGGTATTAAAGAGAGAGAGAGAAGTAGGAACATTTCCTCATAGACTTCTCTACAATCTGAGGTAATAAAGAGAGAGAGAAGTAGGAACATTTCCTCATATACTTCTATACAATCTGAGGTAATAAAGAGAGAGAGAAGTAGGAACATTTCCTCATAGACTTCTCTACAATCTGAGTTAATAAAGAGAGAGAGAAGTAGGAACATTTCCTCATAGCCTTCTCTACAATCTGAGGTAATAAAGAGAGAGAGAAGTAGGAACATTTCCTCATAGACTTCTATACAATCTGAGGTAATAAAGAGAGAGAGAGAGAAGTAGGAACATTTCCTCATAGACTTCTCTACAATCTGAGGTAATAAAGAGAGAGAGAGAAGAAGGAACATTTCCTCATAGACTTCTCTACAATCTAAGGTAATAAACAGAGAGAGAAGTAGGAACATTTCCTCATAGACTTCTCTACAATCTGAGTTAATAAAGAGAGAGAGAAGTAGGAACATTTCCTCATAGCCTTCTCTACAATCTGAGGTAATAAAGAGAGAGAGAATTAGGAACATTTCCTCATAGACTTCTCTACAATCTGAGGTAATAAAGCGAGAGAGAGAAGTAGGAACATTTCCTCATAGACTTCTCTACAATCTGAGGTAATAAAGAGAGAGAGAAGTAGGAACATTTCCTCATAGACTTCTATACAATCTGAGGTAATAAAGAGAGAGAGAAGTAGGAACATTTCCTCATAGACTTCTCTACAATCTGAGGTAATAAAGAGAGAAGTAGGAACATTTCCTCATAGACTTCTCTCCAATCTGAGGTAATAAAGAGAGAGAAGTAGGAACATTTCCTCATAGACTTCTCTACAATCTGAAGTAATAAAGAGAGAGAAGTAGGAACATTTCCTCATAGCCTTCTCTACAATATGAGGTAATAAAGAGAGAGAAGTAGGAACATTTCCTCATAGACTTCTCTACAATCTGAGGTAATAAAGAGAGAAGTATGAACATTTCCTCATAGACTTCTAGACAATCTGAGGTAATAAAGAGAGAGAGAGAGAAGTAGGAACATTTCCTCATAGACTTCTCTACAATCTAAGGTAATAAAGAGAGAGAGAAGTAGGAACATTTCCTCATAGACTTCTCTACAATCTGAGTTAATAAAGAGAGAGAGAAGTAGGAACATTTCCTCATAGCCTTCTCTACAATCTGAGGTAATAAAGAGAGAGAGAATTAGGAACATTTCCTCATAGACTCCTCTACAATCTGAGGTAATAAAGCGAGAGAGAGAAGTAGGAACATTTCCTCATAGACTTCTCTACAATCTGAGGTAATAAAGCGAGAGAGAGAATTAGGAACATTTCCTCATAGACTTCTCTACAATCTGAGGTAATAAAGCGAGAGAGAGAAGAAGGAACATTTCCTCATAGCCTTCTCTACAATCTGAGGTAATAAAGACAGAGAGAAGAAGGAATATTCCTCATAGACTTCTATACAATCTGAGGTAATAAAGAGAGAGAGAAGTAGAAACATTTCCTCATAGACTTCTCTACAATCTGAGGTAATAAAGAGAGAGAGAGAAGTAGGAACATTTCCTCATAGACTTCTAAACAATCTGAGGTAATAAAGAGAGAGAGAAGTAGGAACATTTCCTCATAGACTTCTATACAATCTGAGGTAATAAAGAGAGAGAGAAGTAGGAACATTTCCTCATAGACTTCTCTACAATCTGAGGTAATAAAGAGAGAGAGAAGCAGGAACATTTCCTCATAGACTTCTCTACAATCTGAGGTAATAAAGAGAGAGAAGTAGGAACATTTCCTCATAGACTTCTCTACAATCTGAAGTAATAAAGAGAGAGAGAAGTAGGAACATTTCCTCATAGACTTCTTTACAATCTGAAGTATTAAAGAGAGAGAGAGAAGTAGGAACATTTCCTCATAGACTTCTCTACAATCTGAGGTAATAAAGAGAGAGAGAAGTAGGAACATTTCCTCATATACTTCTATACAATCTGAGGTAATAAAGAGAGAGAGAAGTAGGAACATTTCCTCATAGACTTCTATACAATCTGAGGTAATAAAGAGAGAGAGAAGTAGGAACATTTCCTCATACACTTCTATACAACCTGAGGTAATAAAGAGAGAGAGAAGTAGGAACATTTCCTCATAGACTTCTCTACAATCTGAGTTAATAAAGAGAGAGAGAAGTAGGAACATTTACTCATAGCCTTCTCTACTATCTGAGGTAATAAAGAGAGAGAGAAGTAGGAACATTTCCTCATAGACTTCTCTACATTCTGAGGTAATAAAGAGAGAGAGAGAAGTAGGAACATTTCCTCATAGACTTCTCTACAATCTGAGGTAATAAAGAGAGAGAGAGAAGAAGGAACATTTCCTCATAGCCTTCTCTACAATCTGAGGTAATAAAGAGAGAGAGAAGTAGGAACATTTCCTCATAGACTTCTCTACAATCTGAGTTAATAAAGAGAGAGAGAAGTAGGAACATTTCCTCATAGCCTTCTCTACAATCTGAGGTAATAAAGAGAGAGAGAGAAGTAGGAACATTTCCTCATAGACTTCTCTACAATCTGAGGTAATAAAGAGAGAGAGAGAATTAGGAACATTTCCTCATAGACTTCTCTACAATCTGAGGTAATAAAGAGAGAGAGAGAAGAAGGAACATTTCCTCATAGACTTCTATACAATCTGAGGTAATAAAGAGAGAGAGAAGTAGGAACATTTCCTCATAGACTTCTCTACAATCTGAGGTAATAAAGAGAGAGAGAAGCAGGAACATTTCCTCATAGACTTCTCTACAATCTGAGGTAATAAAGAGAGAGAGAGAAGTAGGAACATTTCCTCATAGACTTCTAAACAATCTGAGGTAATAAAGAGAGAGAGAAGTAGGAACATTTCCTCATAGACTTCTATACAATCTGAGGTAATAATGAGAGAGAGAAGTAGGAACATTTCCTCATAGACTTCTCTACAATCTGAGGTAATAAAGAGAGAGAGAAGAAGGAACATTTCCTCATAGACTTCTCTACAATCTGAGGTAATAAAGAGAGAGAAGTAGGAACATTTCCTCATAGACTTCTCTACAATCTGAAGTAATAAAGAGAGAGAGAAGTAGGAACATTTCCTCATAGACTTCTTTACAATCTGAAGTATTAAAGAGAGAGAGAGAAGTAGGAACATTTCCTCATAGACTTCTCTACAATCTGAGGTAATAAAGAGAGAGAGAAGTAGGAACATTTCCTCATATACTTCTATACAATCTGAGGTAATAAAGAGAGAGAGAAGTAGGAACATTTCCTCATAGACTTCTCTACAATCTGAGGTAATAAAGAGAGAGAGAAGAAGGAACATTTCCTCATAGACTTCTCTACAATCTGAGGTAATAAAGAGAGAGAGAGAAGTAGGAACATTTCCTCATAGACTTCTCTACAATCTGAGGTAATAAAGAGAGAGAGAGAAGAAGGAACATTTCCTCATAGCCTTCTCTACAATCTGAGGTAATAAAGAGAGAGAGAAGTAGGAACATTTCCTCATAGACTTCTCTACAATCTGAGTTAATAAAGAGAGAGAGAAGTAGGAACATTTCCTCATAGCCTTCTCTACAATCTGAGGTAATAAAGAGAGAGAGAGAAGTAGGAACATTTCCTCATAGACTTCTCTACAATCTGAGGTAATAAAGAGAGAGAGAGAAGTAGGAACATTTCCTCATAGACTTCTCTACAATCTGAGGTAATAAAGAGAGAGAGAGAAGAAGGAACATTTCCTCATAGCCTTCTCTACAATCTGAGGTAATAAAGACAGAGAGAAGAAGGAATATTTCCTCATAGACTTCTATACAATCTGAGGTAATAAAGAGAGAGAGAAGTAGGAACATTTCCTCATAGACTTCTCTACAATCTGAGGTAATAAAGAGAGAGAGAGAAGTAGGAACATTTCCTCATAGACTTCTATACAATCTGAGGTAATACAGAGAGAGAGAGAAGTAGGAACATTTCCTCATACACTTCTATACAATCCGAGGTAATAAAGAGAGAGAGAAGTAGGAACATTTCCTCATAGACTTCTCTACAACCTGAGGTAATAAAGAGAGAGAGAGAAGTAGGAACATTTCCTCATAGACTTCTATACAATCTGAGGTAATAAAGAGAGAGAAGTAGGAACATTTCCTCATAGACTTCTCTACAATCTGAGGTAATAAAGAGAGAAGTATGAACATTTCCTCATAGACTTCTAGACAATCTGAGGTAATAAAGAGAGAGAGAGAGAAGTAGGAACATTTCCTCATAGACTTCTATACAATCTGAGGTAATAAAGAGAGAGAGAAGTAGGAACATTTTCTCATAGACTTCTATACAATCTGAGGTAATAAAGAGAGAGAGAAGCAGGAACATTTCCTCATAGACTTCTCTACAATCTGAGGTAATAAAGAGAGAGAGAAGTAGGAACAATTCCTCATAGACTTCTATACAATCTGAGGTAATAAAGAGAGAGAGAGAAGTAGGAATATTTCCTCATAGACTTCTATACAATCTGAGGTAATAAAGAGAGAGAGAGAAGTAGGAACATTTCCTCATAGACTTCTCTAAAATCTGAGGCAATAAAAAGAGAAGTAGGAATATTTCCTCATAGACTTCTCTACAATATGAGGTCATAAAGAGAGAGAGAAGTATGAACATTTCCTCATAGACTTCTATAAAATCTGAGGCAATAAAAAGAGAAGTAGGAACATTTCCTCATAGACTTCTATACAATCTGAGGTAGTAAAGAGAGAGAGAGAAGTAGGAACAATTCCTCACAGCCTTCTCTACAATCTGAGGTAATAAAGAGAGAGAGAAGTAGGAACATTTCCTCATAGACTTCTATACAATCTGAGGTAGTAAAGAGAGAGAGAGAAGTAGGAACATTTCCTCATAGACTTCTATACAATCTGAGGTAATAAAGAGAGAGAGAGAAGTAGGAACATTTCCTCATAGACTTCTATACAATCTGAGGTAATAAAGAGAGAGAGAAGTAGAAACATTTCCTCATAGACTTCTCTACAATCTGAGGTAATACAGAGAGAGAGAGAAGAAGGAACATTTCCTCATAGCCTTCTCTACAATCTGAGGTAATAAAGACAGAGAGAAGAAGTAATATTCCTCATAGACTTCTATACAATCTGAGGTAATAAAGAGAGAGAGAAGTAGAAACATTTCCTCATAGACTTCTCTACAATCTGAGGTAATAAAGAGAGAGAGAGAAGTAGGAACATTTCCTCATAGACTTCTAAACAATCTGAGGTAATAAAGAGAGAGAGAAGTAGGAACATTTCCTCATAGACTTCTATACAATCTGAGGTAATAAAGAGAGAGAGAAGTAGGAACATTTCCTCATAGACTTCTCTACAATCTGAGGTAATAAAGAGAGAGAGAAGCAGGAACATTTCCTCATAGACTTCTCTACAATCTGAGGTAATAAAGAGAGAGAGAAGCCGGAACATTTCCTCATTGACTTCTCTACAATCTGAGGTAATAAAGAGAGAGAAGTAGGAACATTTCCTCATAGACTTCTCTACAATCTGAAGTAATAAAGAGAGAGAGAGAAGTAGGAACATTTCCTCATAGACTTCTTTACAATCTGAAGTATTAAAGAGAGAGAGAGAAGTAGGAACATTTCCTCATAGACTTCTCTACAATCTGAGGTAATAAAGAGAGAGAGAAGTAGGAACATTTCCTCATATACTTCTATACCATCTGAGGTAATAAAGAGAGAGAGAAGTAGGAACATTTCCTCATAGACTTCTATACAATCTGAGGTAATAAAGAGAGAGAGAAGTAGGAACATTTCCTCATACACTTCTATACAACCTGAGGTAATAAAGAGAGAGAGAAGTAGGAACATTTCCTCATAGACTTCTCTACAATCTGAGTTAATAAAGAGAGAGAGAAGTAGGAACATTTACTCATAGCCTTCTCTACAATCTGAGGTAATAAAGAGAGAGAGAAGTAGGAACATTTCCTCATAGACTTCTCTACAATCTGAGGTAATAAAGAGAGAGAGAGAAGTAGGAACATTTCCTCATAGACTTCTCTACAATCTGAGGTAATAAAGAGAGAGAGAATTAGGAACATTTCCTCATAGACTTCTCTAAAATCTGAGTTAATAAAGAGAGAGAGAAGTAGGAACATTTCCTCATAGCCTTCTCTACAATCTGAGGTAATAAAGAGAGAGAGAGAAGTAGGAACATTTCCTCATAGACTTCTCTACAATCTGAGGTAATAAAGAGAGAGAGAGAAGTAGGAACATTTCCTCATAGACTTCTCTACAATCTGAGGTAATAAAGAGAGAGAGAGAAGAAGGAACATTTCCTCATAGCCTTCTCTACAATCTGAGGTAATAAAGACAGAGAGAAGAAGGAATATTTCCTCATAGACTTCTATACAATCTGAGGTAATAAAGAGAGAGAGAAGTAGGAACATTTCCTCATAGACTTCTATACAATCTGAGGTAATAAAGAGAGAGAGAGAAGTAGGAACATTTCCTCATACACTTCTATACAATCCGAGGTAATAAAGAGAGAGAGAAGTAGGAACATTTCCTCATAGACTTCTCTACAATCTGAGGTAATAAAGAGAGAGAGAGAAGTAGGAACATTTCCTCATACACTTCTATACAATCCGAGGTAATAAAGAGAGAGAGAAGTAGGAACATTTCCTCATAGACTTCTCTACAACCTGAGGTAATAAAGAGAGAGAGAGAAGTAGGAACATTTCCTCATAGACTTCTATACAATCTGAGGTAATAAAGAGAGAGAAGTAGGAACATTTCCTCATAGACTTCTCTACAATCTGAGGTAATAAAGAGAGAAGTATGAACATTTCCTCATAGACTTCTAGACAATCTGAGGTAATAAAGAGAGAGAGAGAGAGAGAAGTAGGAACATTTCCTCATAGACTTCTATACAATCTGAGGTAATAAAGAGAGAGAGAAGTAGGAACATTTCCTCATAGACTTCTCTACAATCTGAGGTAATAAAGAGAGAGAGAGAAGTAGGAACATTTCCTCATAGACTTCTCTACAATCTGAGGTAATAAAGAGAGAGAGAGAAGAAGGAACATTTCCTCATAGCCTTCTCTACAATCTGAGGTAATAAAGACAGAGAGAAGAAGGAATATTTCCTCATAGACTTCTATACAATCTGAGGTAATAAAGAGAGAGAGAAGTAGGAACATTTCCTCATAGACTTCTCTACAATCTGAGGTAATAAAGAGAGAGAGAGAAGTAGGAACATTTCCTCATACACTTCTATACAATCCGAGGTAATAAAGAGAGAGAGAAGTAGGAACATTTCCTCATAGACTTCTATACAATCTGAGGTAATAAAGAGAGAGAAGTAGGAACTTTTCCTCATAGACTTCTCTACAATCTGAGGTAATAAAGAGAGAAGTATGAACATTTCCTCATAGACTTCTAGACAATCTGAGGTAATAAAGAGAGAGAGAGAGAAGTAGGAACATTTCCTCATAGACTTCTATACAATCTGAGGTAATAAAGAGAGAGAGAAGTAGGAACATTTCCTCATAGACTTCTATACAATCTGAGGTAATAAAGAGAGAGAGAAGCAGGAACATTTCCTCATAGACTTCTCTACAATCTGAGGTAATAAAGAGAGAGAGAAGTAGGAACAATTCCTCATAGACTTCTATACAATCTGAGGTAATAAAGAGAGAGAGAGAAGTAGGAATATTTCCTCATAGACTTCTATACAATCTGAGGTAATAAAGAGAGAGAGAGAAGTAGGAAAATTTCCTCATAGACTTCTCTAAAATCTGAGGCAATAAAAAGAGAAGTAGGAATATTTCCTCATAGACTTCTCTACAATATGAGGTCATAAAGAGAGAGAGAAGTATGAACATTTCCTCATAGACTTCTCTAAAATCTGAGGCAATAAAAAGAGAAGTAGGAACATTTCCTCATAGACTTCTATACAATCTGAGGTAGTAAAGAGAGAGAGAGAAGTAGGAACAATTCCTCACAGCCTTCTCTACAATCTGAGGTAATAAAGACAGAGAGAAGTAGGAACATTTCCTCATAGACTTCTATACAATCTGAGGTAGTAAAGAGAGAGAGAGAAGTAGGAACATTTCCTCATAGACTTCTATACAATCTGAGGTAATAAAGAGAGAGAGAGAAGTAGGAACATTTCCTCATAGACTTCTATACAATCTGAGGTAATAAAGAGAGAGAGAGAAGAAGGAATATTTGCTCATAGACTTCTATACAATCTGAGGTAATAAAGAGAGAGAGAAGTAGGAACATTTCCTCATAGACTTCTCTACAATCTGAGGTAATAAAGAGAGAGAGAATTAGGAACATTTCCTCATAGAGTTCTATACAATCTGAGGTAATAAAGAGAGAGAGAAGTAGAAACATTTCCTCATAGACTTCTCTACAATCTGAGGTAATACAGAGAGAGAGAGAAGAAGGAACATTTCCTCATAGCCTTCTCTACAATCTGAGGTAATAAAGACAGAGAGAAGAAGTAATATTCCTCATAGACTTCTATACAATCTGAGGTAATAAAGAGAGAGAGAAGTAGAAACATTTCCTCATAGACTTCTCTACAATCTGAGGTAATAAAGAGAGAGAGAGAAGTAGGAACATTTCCTCATAGACTTCTAAACAATCTGAGGTAATAAAGAGAGAGAGAAGTAGGAACATTTCCTCATAGACTTCTCTACAATCTGAGGTAATAAAGAGAGAGAGAAGCAGGAACATTTCCTCATAGACTTCTCTACAATCTGAGGTAATAAAGAGAGAGAGAAGCCGGAACATTTCCTCATTGACTTCTCTACAATCTGAGGTAATAAAGAGAGAGAAGTAGGAACATTTCCTCATAGACTTCTCTACAATCTGAAGTAATAAAGAGAGAGAGAGAAGTAGGAACATTTCCTCATAGACTTCTTTACAATCTGAAGTATTAAAGAGAGAGAGAGAAGTAGGAACATTTCCTCATAGACTTCTCTACAATCTGAGGTAATAAAGAGAGAGAGAAGTAGGAACATTTCCTCATATACTTCTATACAATCTGAGGTAATAAAGAGAGAGAGAAGTAGGAACATTTCCTCATAGACTTCTATACAATCTGAGGTAATAAAGAGAGAGAGAAGTAGGAACATTTCCTCATACACTTCTATACAACCTGAGGTAATAAAGAGAGAGAGAAGTAGGAACATTTCCTCATAGACTTCTCTACAATCTGGGTTAATAAAGAGAGAGAGAAGTAGGAACATTTACTCATAGCCTTCTCTACAATCTGAGGTAATAAAGAGAGAGAGAAGTAGGAACATTTCCTCATAGACTTCTCTACAATCTGAGGTAATAAAGAGAGAGAGAGAAGTAGGAACATTTCCTCATAGACTTCTCTACAATCTGAGGTAATAAAGAGAGAGAGAGAAGAAGGAACATTTCCTCATAGCCTTCTCTACAATCTGAGGTAATAAAGAGAGAGAGAAGTAGGAACATTTCCTCATAGACTTCTCTACAATCTGAGTTAATAAAGAGAGAGAGAAGTAGGAACATTTCCTCATAGCCTTCTCTACAATCTGAGGTAATAAAGAGAGAGAGAGAAGTAGGAACATTTCCTCATAGACTTCTCTACAATCTGAGGTAATAAAGAGAGAGAGAGAAGTAGGAACATTTCCTCATAGACTTCTCTACAATCTGAGGTAATAAAGAGAGAGAGAGAAGAAGGAACATTTCCTCATAGCCTTCTCTACAATCTGAGGTAATAAAGAGAGAGAGAGAAGTAGGAACATTTCCTCATAGACTTCTCTACAATCTGAGGTAATAAAGAGAGAGAGAGAAGTAGGAACATTTCCTCATAGACTTCTCTACAATCTGAGGTAATAAAGAGAGAGAGAGAAGAAGGAACATTTCCTCATAGCCTTCTCTACAATCTGAGGTAATAAAGACAGAGAGAAGAAGGAATATTTCCTCATAGACTTCTATACAATCTGAGGTAATAAAGAGAGAGAGAAGTAGGAACATTTCCTCATAGACTTCTCTACAATCTGAGGTAATAAAGAGAGAGAGAGAAGTAGGAACATTTCCTCATACACTTCTATACAATCCGAGGTAATAAAGAGAGAGAGAAGTAGGAACATTTCCTCATAGACTTCTCTACAACCTGAGGTAATAAAGAGAGAGAGAGAAGTAGGAACATTTCCTCATAGACTTCTATACAATCTGAGGTAATAAAGAGAGAGAAGTAGGAACATTTCCTCATAGACTTCTCTACAATCTGAGGTAATAAAGAGAGAAGTATGAACATTTCCTCATAGACTTCTAGACAATCTGAGGTAATAAAGAGAGAGAGAGAGAAGTAGGAACATTTCCTCATAGACTTCTATACAATCTGAGGTAATAAAGAGAGAGAGAAGTAGGAACATTTCCTCATAGACTTCTCTACAATCTGAGGTAATAAAGAGAGAGAGAAGTAGGAACATTTCCTCATAGACTTCTTTACAATCTGAGGTAATAAAGAGAGAGAGAAGTAGGAACATTTCCTCATAGACTTCTATACAATCTGAGGTAATAAAGAGAGAGAGAGAAGTAGGAACATTTCCTCATAGACTTCTATACAGTCTGAGGTAATAAAGAGAGAGAGAGAAGTAGGAACATTTCCTCATAGCCTTCTATACAATCTGAGGTAATAAAGAGAGAAGTAGGAACATTTCCTCATAGACTTCTCTACAATCTGAGGTAATAAAGAGAAAAGTAGGAACATTTCCTCATAGACTTCTCTACAATCTGAAGTAATAAAGAGAGAGAGAAGTAGGAACATTTCCTCATAGACTTCTCTACAATCTAAGGTAATAAAGACAGAGAGAAGAAGGAATATTTCCTCATAGACTTCTATACAATCTGAGGTAATAAAGAGAGAGAGAAGTAGGAACATTTCCTCATAGACTTCTATACAATCTGAGGTAATAAAGAGAGAGAGAGAAGTAGGAACATTTCCTCATACACTTCTATACAATCCGAGGTAATAAAGAGAGAGAGAAGTAGGAACATTTCCTCATAGACTTCTCTACAATCTGAGGTAATAAAGAGAGAGAGAGAAGTAGGAACATTTCCTCATACACTTCTATACAATCCGAGGTAATAAAGAGAGAGAGAAGTAGGAACATTTCCTCATAGACTTCTCTACAACCTGAGGTAATAAAGAGAGAGAGAGAAGTAGGAACATTTCCTCATAGACTTCTATACAATCTGAGGTAATAAAGAGAGAGAAGTAGGAACATTTCCTCATAGACTTCTCTACAATCTGAGGTAATAAAGAGAGAAGTATGAACATTTCCTCATAGATTTCTAGACAATCTGAGGTAATAAAGAGAGAGAGAGAGAGAGAAGTAGGAACATTTCCTCATAGACTTCTATACAATCTGAGGTAATAAAGAGAGAGAGAAGTAGGAACATTTCCTCATAGACTTCTCTACAATCTGAGGTAATAAAGAGAGAGAGAGAAGTAGGAACATTTCCTCATAGACTTCTCTACAATCTGAGGTAATAAAGAGAGAGAGAGAAGAAGGAACATTTCCTCATAGCCTTCTCTACAATCTGAGGTAATAAAGACAGAGAGAAGAAGGAATATTTCCTCATAGACTTCTATACAATCTGAGGTAATAAAGACAGAGAGAAGTAGGAACATTTCCTCATAGACTTCTCTACAATCTGAGGTAATAAAGAGAGAGAGAAGTAGGAACATTTCCTCATACACTTCTATACAATCCGAGGTAATAAAGAGAGAGAGAAGTAGGAACATTTCCTCATAGACTTCTCTACAACCTGAGGTAATAAAGAGAGAGAGAGAAGTAGGAACATTTCCTCATAGACTTCTATACAATCTGAGGTAATTAAGAGAGAGAAGTAGGAACATTTCCTCATAGACTTCTCTACAATCTGAGGTAATAAAGAGAGAACTATGAACATTTCCTCATAGACTTCTAGACAATCTGAGGTAATAAAGAGAGAGAGAGAGAAGTAGGAACATTTCCTCATAGACTTCTATACAATCTGAGGTAATAAAGAGAGAGAGAAGTAGGAACATTTCCTCATAGACTTCTATACAATCTGAGGTAATAAAGAGAGAGAGAGAAGCAGGAACATTTCCTCATAGACTTCTCTACAATCTGAGGTAATAAAGAGAGAGAGAAGTAGGAACAATTCCTCATAGACTTCTCTACAATCTGAGGTAATAAAGAGAGAGAGAGAAGTAGGAAAATTTCCTCATAGACTTCTCTACAATCTGAGGTAATAAAAAGAGAGAGAAGTAGGAATATTTCCTCATAGACTTCTATACAATCTGAGGTAATAAAGAGAGAGAGAGAAGTAGGAAAATGTCCTCATAGACTTCTCTACAATCTGAGGTAATAAAAAGAGAAGTAGGAATATTTCCTCATAGACTTCTATACAATCTGAAGTAATAAAGAGAGAGAGAGAAGTAGGAATATTTCCTCATAGACTTCTATACAATCTGAGGTAATAAAGAGAGAGAGAGAAGTAGGAAAATTTCCTCATAGACTTCTCTACAATCTGAGGTAATAAAAAGAGAAGTAGGAAAATTTCCTCATAGACTTCTCTACAATCTGAGGTAATAAAAAGAGAAGTAGGAACATTTCCTCATAGACTTCTATACAATCTGAGGTAATAAAGAGAGAGAGAGAAGTAGGAATATTTCCTCATAGACTTCTATACAATCTGAGGTAATAAAGAGAGAGAGAGAAGTAGGAAAATTTCCTCATAGACTTCTCTACAATCTGAGGTAATAAAAAGAGAAGTAGGAAAATTTCCTCATAGACTTCTCTACAATCTGAGGTAATAAAAAGAGAAGTAGGAACATTTCCTCATAGACTTCTATACAATCTGAGGTAGTAAAGAGAGAGAGAGAAGTAGGAACAATTCCTCATAGACTTCTCTACAATCTGAGGTAATAAAGAGAGAAGTAGGAACATTTCCTCATAGACTTCTCTACAATCTGAGGTAATAAAGACAGAGAGAAGAAGGAATATTTCCTCATAGACTTCTATACAATCTGAGGTAATAAAGAGAGAGAGAAGTAGGAACATTTCCTCATAGACTTCTATACAATCTGAGGTAATAAAGAGAGAGAGAGAAGTAGGAACATTTCCTCATACACTTCTATACAATCCGAGGTAATAAAGAGAGAGAGAAGTAGGAACATTTCCTCATAGACTTCTCTACAACCTGAGGTAATAAAGAGAGAGAGAGAAGTAGGAACATTTCCTCATAGACTTCTATACAATCTGAGGTAATAAAGAGAGAGAAGTAGGAACATTTCCTCATAGACTTCTCTACAATCTGAGGTAATAAAGAGAGAAGTATGAACATTTCCTCATAGATTTCTAGACAATCTGAGGTAATAAAGAGAGAGAGAGAGAGAGAAGTAGGAACATTTCCTCATAGACTTCTATACAATCTGAGGTAATAAAGAGAGAGAGAAGTAGGAACATTTCCTCATAGACTTCTCTACAATCTGAGGTAATAAAGAGAGAGAGAGAAGTAGGAACATTTCCTCATAGACTTCTCTACAATCTGAGGTAATAAAGAGAGAGAGAGAAGAAGGAACATTTCCTCATAGCCTTCTCTACAATCTGAGGTAATAAAGACAGAGAGAAGAAGGAATATTTCCTCATAGACTTCTATACAATCTGAGGTAATAAAGAGAGAGAGAAGTAGGAACATTTCCTCATAGACTTCTCTACAATCTGAGGTAATAAAGAGAGAGAGAAGTAGGAACATTTCCTCATACACTTCTATACAATCCGAGGTAATAAAGAGAGAGAGAAGTAGGAACATTTCCTCATAGACTTCTCTACAACCTGAGGTAATAAAGAGAGAGAGAGAAGTAGGAACATTTCCTCATAGACTTCTATACAATCTGAGGTAATAAAGAGAGAGAAGTAGGAACATTTCCTCATAGACTTCTCTACAATCTGAGGTAATAAAGAGAGAACTATGAACATTTCCTCATAGACTTCTAGACAATCTGAGGTAATAAAGAGAGAGAGAGAGAAGTAGGAACATTTCCTCATAGACTTCTATACAATCTGAGGTAATAAAGAGAGAGAGAAGTAGGAACAATTCCTCATAGACTTCTCTACAATCTGAGGTAATAAAGAGAGAGAGAGAAGTAGGAAAATTTCCTCATAGACTTCTCTACAATCTGAGGTAATAAAAAGAGAGAGAAGTAGGAATATTTCCTCATAGACTTCTATACAATCTGAGGTAATAAAGAGAGAGAGAGAAGTAGGAAAATTTCCTCATAGACTTCTCTACAATCTGAGGTAATAAAAAGAGAAGTAGGAATATTTCCTCATAGACTTCTATACAATCTGAAGTAATAAAGAGAGAGAGAGAAGTAGGAATATTTCCTCATAGACTTCTATACAATCTGAGGTAATAAAGAGAGAGAGAGAAGTAGGAAAATTTCCTCATAGACTTCTCTACAATCTGAGGTAATAAAAAGAGAAGTAGGAAAATTTCCTCATAGACTTCTCTACAATCTGAGGTAATAAAAAGAGAAGTAGGAACATTTCCTCATAGACTTCTATACAATCTGAGGTAATAAAGAGAGAGAGAGAAGTAGGAATATTTCCTCATAGACTTCTATACAATCTGAGGTAATAAAGAGAGAGAGAGAGAAGTAGGAAAATTTCCTCATAGACTTCTCTACAATCTGAGGTAATAAAAAGAGAAGTAGGAAAATTTCCTCATAGACTTCTCTACAATCTGAGGTAATAAAAAGAGAAGTAGGAACATTTCCTCATAGACTTCTATACAATCTGAGGTAGTAAAGAGAGAGAGAGAAGTAGGAACAATTCCTCATAGACTTCTCTACAATCTGAGGTAATAAAGAGAGAAGTAGGAACATTTCCTCATAGACTTCTCTACAATCTGAAGTAATAAAGAGAGAGAGAAGTAGGAACATTTCCTCATAGACTTCTCTACAATCTGAGGTAATAAAGGGAGAGAGAAGTAGGAACATTTCCTCATAGACTTCTATACAATCTGAGGTAATAAAGGGAGAGAGAAGTAGGAACATTTCCTCATAGACTTCTATACAATCTGAGGTAATAAAGAGAGAGAGAAGTTGGAATATTTCCTCATAGACTTCTCTACAATCTGACGTAATAAAGAGAGAAGTAGGAACATTTCCTCATAGACTTCTATACAATCTGAGGTAATAAAGAGAGAGAGAAGTTGGAATATTTCCTCATAGACTTCTTTACAATCTGAAGTAATAAAGAGAGAGAGAAGTAGGAACATTTCCTCATAGACTTCTTTACAATCTGAGGTATTAAAGAGAGAGAGAGAAGTAGGAACATTTCCTCATAGACTTCTCTACAATCAGAGGTAATAAAGACAGAGAGAGGTAGGAACATTTCTTCATATACTTCTCTACAATCTGAGGTAATAAAGAGAGAGAGAAGTTGGAATATTTCCTCATAGACTTCTATACAATCTGAGGTAATAAAGAGAGAGAGAAGTTGGAATATTTCCTCATAGACTTCTCTACAATCTGACGTAATCAAGAGAGAAGTAGGAACATTTCCTCATAGACTTCTTTACAATCTGAAGTAATAAAGAGAGAGAGAAGTAGGAACATTTCCTCATAGACTTCTTTACAATCTGAGGTATTAAAGAGAGAGAGAGAAGTAGGAACATTTCCTCATAGACTTCTCTACAATCAGAGGTAATAAAGACAGAGAGAGGTAGGAACATTTCCTCATATACTTCTCTACAATCTGAGTTAATAAAGAGAGAGAGAAGTAGGAACATTTCCTCATAGACTTCTCTACAATCTGAGGTAATAAAGAGAGAGAGAAGTAGGAACATTTCCTCATATACTTCTCTACAATCTGAGGTAATAAAGAGAGAAGTAGGAACATTTCCTCATAGACTTCTCTCCAATCTGAGGTAATAAAGAGAGAGAAGTAGGAACATTTCCTCATAGACTTCTATACAATCTGAGGTAATAAAGAGAGAGAAGTAGGAACATTTCCTCATAGACTTCTATACAATCTGAGGTAATAAAGAGAGAGAGAAGTAGGAACATTTCCTCATAGACTTCTCTACAATCTGAAGTAATAAAGAGAGAGAGAAGTAGGAACATTTCCTCATAGCCTTCTCTACAATCTGAGGTAATAAAGAGAGAGAGAAGAAGGAACATTTCCTCATAGACTTCTCTACAATCTAAGGTAATAAAGAGAGAGAGAAGTAGGAACATTTCCTCATAGACTTCTCTACAATCTGAGGTAATAAAGCGAGAGAGAGAAGTAGGAACATTTCCTCATAGACTTCTCTACAATCTGAGGTAATAAAGAGAGAGAGAAGTAGGAACATTTCCTCATAGACTTCTATACAATCTGAGGTAATAAAGAGAGAGAGAAGTAGGAACATTTCCTCATAGACTTCTCTACAATCTGAGGTAATAAAGAGAGAAGTAGGAACATTTCCTCATAGACTTCTCTCCAATCTGAGGTAATAAAGAGAGAGAAGTAGGAACATTTCCTCATAGACTTCTATACAATCTGAGGTAATAAAGAGAGAGAAGTAGGAACATTTCCTCATAGACTTCTATACAATCTGAGGTAATAAAGAGAGAGAGAAGTAGGAACATTTCCTCATAGACTTCTCTACAATCTGAAGTAATAAAGAGAGAGAGAAGTAGGAACATTTCCTCATAGACTTCTTTACAAACTGAGGTATTAAAGAGAGAGAGAGAAGTAGGAACATTTCCTCATAGACTTCTCTACAATCTGAGGTAATAAAGAGAGAGAGAAGTAGCAACATTTCCTCATATACTTCTATACAATCTGAGGTAATAAAGAGAGAGAGAAGTAGGAACATTTCCTCATAGACTTCTCTACAATCTGAGGTAATAAAGAGAGAGAGAGAGAAGTAGGAACATTTCCTCATAGACTTCTCTACAATCTGAGTTAATAAAGAGAGAGAGAAGTAGGAACATTTCCTCGTAGCCTTCTCTACAATCTGAGGTAATAAAGAGAGAGAGAAGTAGGAACATTTCCTCATAGACTTCTCTACAATCTGAGGTAATAAAGAGAGAGAGAGAGAAGTAGGAACATTTCCTCATAGACTTCTCTACAATCTGAGGTAATAAAGAGAGAGAGAGAAGAAGGAACATTTCCTCATAGACTTCTCTACAATCTAAGGTAATAAAGAGAGAGAGAAGTAGGAACATTTCCTCATAGACTTCTCTACAATCTGAGTTAATAAAGAGAGAGAGAAGTAGGAACATTTCCTCATAGCCTTCTCTACAATCTGAGGTAATAAAGAGAGAGAGAATTAGGAACATTTCCTCATAGACTCCTCTACAATCTGAGGTAATAAAGCGAGAGAGAGAAGTAGGAACATTTCCTCATAGACTTCTCTACAATCTGAGGTAATAAAGCGAGAGAGAGAATTAGGAACATTTCCTCATAGACTTCTCTACAATCTGAGGTAATAAAGCGAGAGAGAGAAGAAGGAACATTTCCTCATAGCCTTCTCTACAATCTGAGGTAATAAAGACAGAGAGAAGAAGGAATATTCCTCATAGACTTCTATACAATCTGAGGTAATAAAGAGAGAGAGAAGTAGAAACATTTCCTCATAGACTTCTCTACAATCTGAGGTAATAAAGAGAGAGAGAGAAGTAGGAACATTTCCTCATAGACTTCTCTACAATCTGAGGTAATAAAGAGAGAGAGAGAAGTAGGAACATTTCCTCATAGACTTCTAAACAATCTGAGGTAATAAAGAGAGAGAGAAGTAGGAACATTTCCTCATAGACTTCTATACAATCTGAGGTAATAAAGAGAGAGAGAAGTAGGAACATTTCCTCATAGACTTCTCTACAATCTGAGGTAATAAAGAGAGAGAGAAGCAGGAACATTTCCTCATAGACTTCTCTACAATCTGAGGTAATAAAGAGAGAGAAGTAGGAACATTTCCTCATAGACTTCTCTACAATCTGAAGTAATAAAGAGAGAGAGAAGTAGGAACATTTCCTCATAGACTTCTTTACAATCTGAAGTATTAAAGAGAGAGAGAGAAGTAGGAACATTTCCTCATAGACTTCTCTACAATCTGAGGTAATAAAGAGAGAGAGAAGTAGGAACATTTCCTCATATACTTCTATACAATCTGAGGTAATAAAGAGAGAGAGAAGTAGGAACATTTCCTCATAGACTTCTATACAATCTGAGGTAATAAAGAGAGAGAGAAGTAGGAACATTTCCTCATACACTTCTATACAACCTGAGGTAATAAAGAGAGAGAGAAGTGGGAACATTTCCTCATAGACTTCTCTACAATCTGAGTTAATAAAGAGAGAGAGAAGTAGGAACATTTACTCATAGCCTTCTCTACAATCTGAGGTAATAAAGAGAGAGAGAAGTAGGAACATTTCCTCATAGACTTCTCTACAATCTGAGGTAATAAAGAGAGAGAGAGAAGTAGGAACATTTCCTCATAGACTTCTCTACAATCTGAGGTAATAAAGAGAGAGAGAGAAGAAGGAACATTTCCTCATAGCCTTCTCTACAATCTGAGGTAATAAAGAGAGAGAGAAGTAGGAACATTTCCTCATAGACTTCTCTACAATCTGAGTTAATAAAGAGAGAGAGAAGTAGGAACATTTCCTCATAGCCTTCTCTACAATCTGAGGTAATAAAGAGAGAGAGAGAAGTAGGAACATTTCCTCATAGACTTCTCTACAATCTGAGGTAATAAAGAGAGAGAGAGAAGTAGGAACATTTCCTCATAGACTTCTCTACAATCTGAGGTAATAAAGAGAGAGAGAGAAGAAGGAACATTTCCTCATAGACTTCTATACAATCTGAGGTAATAAAGAGAGAGAGAAGTAGGAACATTTCCTCATATACTTCTCTACAATCTGAGGTAATAAAGAGAGAGAGAAGCAGGAACATTTCCTCATAGACTTCTCTACAATCTGAGGTAATAAAGAGAGAGAGAGAAGTAGGAACATTTCCTCATAGACTTCTAAACAATCTGAGGTAATAAAGAGAGAGAGAAGTAGGAACATTTCCTCATAGACTTCTATACAATCTGAGGTAATAAAGAGAGAGAGAAGTAGGAACATTTCCTCATAGACTTCTCTACAATCTGAGGTAATAAAGAGAGAGAGAAGAAGGAACATTTCCTCATAGACTTCTCTACAATCTGAAGTAATAAAAAGAGAGAGAAGTAGGAACATTTCCTCATAGACTTCTTTAAAATCTGAGGCAATAAAAAGAGAAGTAGGAATATTTCCTCATAGACTTCTCTACAATATGAGGTCATAAAGAGAGAGAGAAGTATGAACATTTCCTCATAGACTTCTCTAAAATCTGAGGCAATAAAAAGAGAAGTAGGAACATTTCCTCATAGACTTCTATACAATCTGAGGTAGTAAAGAGAGAGAGAGAAGTAGGAACAATTCCTCACAGCCTTCTCTACAATCTGAGGTAATAAAGAGAGAGAGAAGTAGGAACATTTCCTCATAGACTTCTATACAATCTGAGGTAGTAAAGAGAGAGAGAGAAGTAGGAACATTTCCTCATAGACTTCTCTACAATCTGAGTTAATAAAGAGAGAGAGAAGTAGGAACATTTCCTCATAGCCTTCTCTACAATCTGAGGTAATAAAAAGAGAAGTAGGAACATTTCCTCATAGACTTCTATACAATCTGAGGTAGTAAAGAGAGAGAGAGAAGTAGGAACAATTCCTCATAGACTTCTCTACAATCTGAGGTAATAAAGAGAGAAGTAGGAACATTTCCTCATAGACTTCTCTACAATCTGAGGTAATAAAGACAGAGAGAAGAAGGAATATTTCCTCATAGACTTCTATACAATCTGAGGTAATAAAGAGAGAGAGAAGTAGGAACATTTCCTCATAGACTTCTATACAATCTGAGGTAATAAAGAGAGAGAGAGAAGTAGGAACATTTCCTCATACACTTCTATACAATCCGAGGTAATAAAGAGAGAGAGAAGTAGGAACATTTCCTCATAGACTTCTCTACAACCTGAGGTAATAAAGAGAGAGAGAGAAGTAGGAACATTTCCTCATAGACTTCTATACAATCTGAGGTAATAAAGAGAGAGAAGTAGGAACATTTCCTCATAGACTTCTCTACAATCTGAGGTAATAAAGAGAGAAGTATGAACATTTCCTCATAGATTTCTAGACAATCTGAGGTAATAAAGAGAGAGAGAGAGAGAGAAGTAGGAACATTTCCTCATAGACTTCTATACAATCTGAGGTAATAAAGAGAGAGAGAAGTAGGAACATTTCCTCATAGACTTCTCTACAATCTGAGGTAATAAAGAGAGAGAGAGAAGTAGGAACATTTCCTCATAGACTTCTCTACAATCTGAGGTAATAAAGAGAGAGAGAGAAGAAGGAACATTTCCTCATAGCCTTCTCTACAATCTGAGGTAATAAAGACAGAGAGAAGAAGGAATATTTCCTCATAGACTTCTATACAATCTGAGGTAATAAAGAGAGAGAGAAGTAGGAACATTTCCTCATAGACTTCTCTACAATCTGAGGTAATAAAGAGAGAGAGAAGTAGGAACATTTCCTCATACACTTCTATACAATCCGAGGTAATAAAGAGAGAGAGAAGTAGGAACATTTCCTCATAGACTTCTCTACAACCTGAGGTAATAAAGAGAGAGAGAGAAGTAGGAACATTTCCTCATAGACTTCTATACAATCTGAGGTAATAAAGAGAGAGAAGTAGGAACATTTCCTCATAGACTTCTCTACAATCTGAGGTAATAAAGAGAGAACTATGAACATTTCCTCATAGACTTCTAGACAATCTGAGGTAATAAAGAGAGAGAGAGAGAAGTAGGAACATTTCCTCATAGACTTCTATACAATCTGAGGTAATAAAGAGAGAGAGAAGTAGGAACAATTCCTCATAGACTTCTCTACAATCTGAGGTAATAAAGAGAGAGAGAGAAGTAGGAAAATTTCCTCATAGACTTCTCTACAATCTGAGGTAATAAAAAGAGAGAGAAGTAGGAATATTTCCTCATAGACTTCTATACAATCTGAGGTAATAAAGAGAGAGAGAGAAGTAGGAAAATTTCCTCATAGACTTCTCTACAATCTGAGGTAATAAAAAGAGAAGTAGGAATATTTCCTCATAGACTTCTATACAATCTGAAGTAATAAAGAGAGAGAGAGAAGTAGGAATATTTCCTCATAGACTTCTATACAATCTGAGGTAATAAAGAGAGAGAGAGAAGTAGGAAAATTTCCTCATAGACTTCTCTACAATCTGAGGTAATAAAAAGAGAAGTAGGAAAATTTCCTCATAGACTTCTCTACAATCTGAGGTAATAAAAAGAGAAGTAGGAACATTTCCTCATAGACTTCTATACAATCTGAGGTAATAAAGAGAGAGAGAGAAGTAGGAATATTTCCTCATAGACTTCTATACAATCTGAGGTAATAAAGAGAGAGAGAGAGAAGTAGGAAAATTTCCTCATAGACTTCTCTACAATCTGAGGTAATAAAAAGAGAAGTAGGAAAATTTCCTCATAGACTTCTCTACAATCTGAGGTAATAAAAAGAGAAGTAGGAACATTTCCTCATAGACTTCTATACAATCTGAGGTAGTAAAGAGAGAGAGAGAAGTAGGAACAATTCCTCATAGACTTCTCTACAATCTGAGGTAATAAAGAGAGAAGTAGGAACATTTCCTCATAGACTTCTCTACAATCTGAAGTAATAAAGAGAGAGAGAAGTAGGAACATTTCCTCATAGACTTCTCTACAATCTGAGGTAATAAAGGGAGAGAGAAGTAGGAACATTTCCTCATAGACTTCTATACAATCTGAGGTAATAAAGGGAGAGAGAAGTAGGAACATTTCCTCATAGACTTCTATACAATCTGAGGTAATAAAGAGAGAGAGAAGTTGGAATATTTCCTCATAGACTTCTCTACAATCTGACGTAATAAAGAGAGAAGTAGGAACATTTCCTCATAGACTTCTATACAATCTGAGGTAATAAAGAGAGAGAGAAGTTGGAATATTTCCTCATAGACTTCTTTACAATCTGAAGTAATAAAGAGAGAGAGAAGTAGGAACATTTCCTCATAGACTTCTTTACAATCTGAGGTATTAAAGAGAGAGAGAGAAGTAGGAACATTTCCTCATAGACTTCTCTACAATCAGAGGTAATAAAGACAGAGAGAGGTAGGAACATTTCTTCATATACTTCTCTACAATCTGAGGTAATAAAGAGAGAGAGAAGTTGGAATATTTCCTCATAGACTTCTATACAATCTGAGGTAATAAAGAGAGAGAGAAGTTGGAATATTTCCTCATAGACTTCTCTACAATCTGACGTAATCAAGAGAGAAGTAGGAACATTTCCTCATAGACTTCTTTACAATCTGAAGTAATAAAGAGAGAGAGAAGTAGGAACATTTCCTCATAGACTTCTTTACAATCTGAGGTATTAAAGAGAGAGAGAGAAGTAGGAACATTTCCTCATAGACTTCTCTACAATCAGAGGTAATAAAGACAGAGAGAGGTAGGAACATTTCCTCATATACTTCTCTACAATCTGAGTTAATAAAGAGAGAGAGAAGTAGGAACATTTCCTCATAGACTTCTCTACAATCTGAGGTAATAAAGAGAGAGAGAAGTAGGAACATTTCCTCATATACTTCTCTACAATCTGAGGTAATAAAGAGAGAAGTAGGAACATTTCCTCATAGACTTCTCTCCAATCTGAGGTAATAAAGAGAGAGAAGTAGGAACATTTCCTCATAGACTTCTATACAATCTGAGGTAATAAAGAGAGAGAAGTAGGAACATTTCCTCATAGACTTCTATACAATCTGAGGTAATAAAGAGAGAGAGAAGTAGGAACATTTCCTCATAGACTTCTCTACAATCTGAAGTAATAAAGAGAGAGAGAAGTAGGAACATTTCCTCATAGCCTTCTCTACAATCTGAGGTAATAAAGAGAGAGAGAAGAAGGAACATTTCCTCATAGACTTCTCTACAATCTAAGGTAATAAAGAGAGAGAGAAGTAGGAACATTTCCTCATAGACTTCTCTACAATCTGAGGTAATAAAGCGAGAGAGAGAAGTAGGAACATTTCCTCATAGACTTCTCTACAATCTGAGGTAATAAAGAGAGAGAGAAGTAGGAACATTTCCTCATAGACTTCTATACAATCTGAGGTAATAAAGAGAGAGAGAAGTAGGAACATTTCCTCATAGACTTCTCTACAATCTGAGGTAATAAAGAGAGAAGTAGGAACATTTCCTCATAGACTTCTCTCCAATCTGAGGTAATAAAGAGAGAGAAGTAGGAACATTTCCTCATAGACTTCTATACAATCTGAGGTAATAAAGAGAGAGAAGTAGGAACATTTCCTCATAGACTTCTATACAATCTGAGGTAATAAAGAGAGAGAGAAGTAGGAACATTTCCTCATAGACTTCTCTACAATCTGAAGTAATAAAGAGAGAGAGAAGTAGGAACATTTCCTCATAGACTTCTTTACAAACTGAGGTATTAAAGAGAGAGAGAGAAGTAGGAACATTTCCTCATAGACTTCTCTACAATCTGAGGTAATAAAGAGAGAGAGAAGTAGCAACATTTCCTCATATACTTCTATACAATCTGAGGTAATAAAGAGAGAGAGAAGTAGGAACATTTCCTCATAGACTTCTCTACAATCTGAGGTAATAAAGAGAGAGAGAGAGAAGTAGGAACATTTCCTCATAGACTTCTCTACAATCTGAGTTAATAAAGAGAGAGAGAAGTAGGAACATTTCCTCGTAGCCTTCTCTACAATCTGAGGTAATAAAGAGAGAGAGAAGTAGGAACATTTCCTCATAGACTTCTCTACAATCTGAGGTAATAAAGAGAGAGAGAGAGAAGTAGGAACATTTCCTCATAGACTTCTCTACAATCTGAGGTAATAAAGAGAGAGAGAGAAGAAGGAACATTTCCTCATAGACTTCTCTACAATCTAAGGTAATAAAGAGAGAGAGAAGTAGGAACATTTCCTCATAGACTTCTCTACAATCTGAGTTAATAAAGAGAGAGAGAAGTAGGAACATTTCCTCATAGCCTTCTCTACAATCTGAGGTAATAAAGAGAGAGAGAATTAGGAACATTTCCTCATAGACTCCTCTACAATCTGAGGTAATAAAGCGAGAGAGAGAAGTAGGAACATTTCCTCATAGACTTCTCTACAATCTGAGGTAATAAAGCGAGAGAGAGAATTAGGAACATTTCCTCATAGACTTCTCTACAATCTGAGGTAATAAAGCGAGAGAGAGAAGAAGGAACATTTCCTCATAGCCTTCTCTACAATCTGAGGTAATAAAGACAGAGAGAAGAAGGAATATTCCTCATAGACTTCTATACAATCTGAGGTAATAAAGAGAGAGAGAAGTAGAAACATTTCCTCATAGACTTCTCTACAATCTGAGGTAATAAAGAGAGAGAGAGAAGTAGGAACATTTCCTCATAGACTTCTCTACAATCTGAGGTAATAAAGAGAGAGAGAGAAGTAGGAACATTTCCTCATAGACTTCTAAACAATCTGAGGTAATAAAGAGAGAGAGAAGTAGGAACATTTCCTCATAGACTTCTATACAATCTGAGGTAATAAAGAGAGAGAGAAGTAGGAACATTTCCTCATAGACTTCTCTACAATCTGAGGTAATAAAGAGAGAGAGAAGCAGGAACATTTCCTCATAGACTTCTCTACAATCTGAGGTAATAAAGAGAGAGAAGTAGGAACATTTCCTCATAGACTTCTCTACAATCTGAAGTAATAAAGAGAGAGAGAAGTAGGAACATTTCCTCATAGACTTCTTTACAATCTGAAGTATTAAAGAGAGAGAGAGAAGTAGGAACATTTCCTCATAGACTTCTCTACAATCTGAGGTAATAAAGAGAGAGAGAAGTAGGAACATTTCCTCATATACTTCTATACAATCTGAGGTAATAAAGAGAGAGAGAAGTAGGAACATTTCCTCATAGACTTCTATACAATCTGAGGTAATAAAGAGAGAGAGAAGTAGGAACATTTCCTCATACACTTCTATACAACCTGAGGTAATAAAGAGAGAGAGAAGTGGGAACATTTCCTCATAGACTTCTCTACAATCTGAGTTAATAAAGAGAGAGAGAAGTAGGAACATTTACTCATAGCCTTCTCTACAATCTGAGGTAATAAAGAGAGAGAGAAGTAGGAACATTTCCTCATAGACTTCTCTACAATCTGAGGTAATAAAGAGAGAGAGAGAAGTAGGAACATTTCCTCATAGACTTCTCTACAATCTGAGGTAATAAAGAGAGAGAGAGAAGAAGGAACATTTCCTCATAGCCTTCTCTACAATCTGAGGTAATAAAGAGAGAGAGAAGTAGGAACATTTCCTCATAGACTTCTCTACAATCTGAGTTAATAAAGAGAGAGAGAAGTAGGAACATTTCCTCATAGCCTTCTCTACAATCTGAGGTAATAAAGAGAGAGAGAGAAGTAGGAACATTTCCTCATAGACTTCTCTACAATCTGAGGTAATAAAGAGAGAGAGAGAAGTAGGAACATTTCCTCATAGACTTCTCTACAATCTGAGGTAATAAAGAGAGAGAGAGAAGAAGGAACATTTCCTCATAGACTTCTATACAATCTGAGGTAATAAAGAGAGAGAGAAGTAGGAACATTTCCTCATATACTTCTCTACAATCTGAGGTAATAAAGAGAGAGAGAAGCAGGAACATTTCCTCATAGACTTCTCTACAATCTGAGGTAATAAAGAGAGAGAGAGAAGTAGGAACATTTCCTCATAGACTTCTAAACAATCTGAGGTAATAAAGAGAGAGAGAAGTAGGAACATTTCCTCATAGACTTCTATACAATCTGAGGTAATAAAGAGAGAGAGAAGTAGGAACATTTCCTCATAGACTTCTCTACAATCTGAGGTAATAAAGAGAGAGAGAAGAAGGAACATTTCCTCATAGACTTCTCTACAATCTGAAGTAATAAAAAGAGAGAGAAGTAGGAACATTTCCTCATAGACTTCTTTAAAATCTGAGGCAATAAAAAGAGAAGTAGGAATATTTCCTCATAGACTTCTCTACAATATGAGGTCATAAAGAGAGAGAGAAGTATGAACATTTCCTCATAGACTTCTCTAAAATCTGAGGCAATAAAAAGAGAAGTAGGAACATTTCCTCATAGACTTCTATACAATCTGAGGTAGTAAAGAGAGAGAGAGAAGTAGGAACAATTCCTCACAGCCTTCTCTACAATCTGAGGTAATAAAGAGAGAGAGAAGTAGGAACATTTCCTCATAGACTTCTATACAATCTGAGGTAGTAAAGAGAGAGAGAGAAGTAGGAACATTTCCTCATAGACTTCTCTACAATCTGAGTTAATAAAGAGAGAGAGAAGTAGGAACATTTCCTCATAGCCTTCTCTACAATCTGAGGTAATAAAGAGAGAGAGAATTAGGAACATTTCCTCATAGACTCCTCTACAATCTGAGGTAATAAAGCGAGAGAGAGAAGTAGGAACATTTCCTCATAGACTTCTCTACAATCTGAGGTAATAAAGCGAGAGAGAGAATTAGGAACATTTCCTCATAGACTTCTCTACAATCTGAGGTAATAAAGCGAGAGAGAGAAGAAGGAACATTTCCTCATAGCCTTCTCTACAATCTGAGGTAATAAAGACAGAGAGAAGAAGGAATATTCCTCATAGACTTCTATACAATCTGAGGTAATAAAGAGAGAGAGAAGTAGAAACATTTCCTCATAGACTTCTCTACAATCTGAGGTAATAAAGAGAGAGAGAGAAGTAGGAACATTTCCTCATAGACTTCTAAACAATCTGAGGTAATAAAGAGAGAGAGAAGTAGGAACATTTCCTCATAGACTTCTATACAATCTGAGGTAATAAAGAGAGAGAGAAGTAGGAACATTTCCTCATAGACTTCTCTACAATCTGAGGTAATAAAGAGAGAGAGAAGCAGGAACATTTCCTCATAGACTTCTCTACAATCTGAGGTAATAAAGAGAGAGAAGTAGGAACATTTCCTCATAGACTTCTCTACAATCTGAGGTAATAAAGAGAGAGAGAAGTAGGAACATTTCCTCATAGACTTCTAAACAATCTGAGGTAATAAAGAGAGAGAGAAGTAGGAACATTTCCTCATAGACTTCTATACAATCTGAGGTAATAAAGAGAGAGAGAAGTAGGAACATTTCCTCATAGACTTCTCTACAATCTGAGGTAATAAAGAGAGAGAAGTAGGAACATTTCCTCATAGACTTCTTTACAATCTGAAGTATTAAAGAGAGAGAGAGAAGTAGGAACATTTCCTCATAGACTTCTCTACAATCTGAGGTAATAAAGAGAGAGAGAAGTAGGAACATTTCCTCATATACTTCTATACAATCTGAGGTAATAAAGAGAGAGAGAAGTAGGAACATTTCCTCATAGACTTCTATACAATCTGAGGTAATAAAGAGAGAGAGAAGTAGGAACATTTCCTCATACACTTCTATACAACCTGAGGTAATAAAGAGAGAGAGAAGTAGGAACATTTCCTCATAGACTTCTCTACAATCTGAGTTAATAAAGAGAGAGAGAAGTAGGAACATTTACTCATAGCCTTCTCTACAATCTGAGGTAATAAAGAGAGAGAGAAGTAGGAACATTTCCTCATAGACTTCTCTACAATCTGAGGTAATAAAGAGAGAGAGAGAAGTAGGAACATTTCCTCATAGACTTCTCTACAATCTGAGGTAATAAAGAGAGAGAGAGAAGAAGGAACATTTCCTCATAGCCTTCTCTACAATCTGAGGTAATAAAGAGAGAGAGAAGTAGGAACATTTCCTCATAGACTTCTCTACAATCTGAGGTAATAAAGAGAGAGAGAGAAGTAGGAACATTTCCTCATAGACTTCTCTACAATCTGAGGTAATAAAGAGAGAGAGAGAAGTAGGAACATTTCCTCATAGACTTCTCTACAATCTGAGGTAATAAAGAGAGAGAGAGAAGAAGGAACATTTCCTCATAGACTTCTATACAATCTGAGGTAATAAAGAGAGAGAGAAGTAGGAACATTTCCTCATATACTTCTCTACAATCTGAGGTAATAAAGAGAGAGAGAAGCAGGAACATTTCCTCATAGACTTCTCTACAATCTGAGGTAATAAAGAGAGAGAGAGAAGTAGGAACATTTCCTCATAGACTTCTAAACAATCTGAGGTAATAAAGAGAGAGAGAAGTAGGAACATTTCCTCATAGACTTCTATACAATCTGAGGTAATAAAGAGAGAGAGAAGTAGGAACATTTCCTCATAGACTTCTCTACAATCTGAGGTAATAAAGAGAGAGAGAAGAAGGAACATTTCCTCATAGACTTCTCTACAATCTGAAGTAATAAAAAGAGAGAGAAGTAGGAACATTTCCTCATAGACTTCTCTACAATCTGAGGTAATAAAGAGAGAGAGAGAAGAAGGAACATTTCCTCATAGCCTTCTCTACAATCTGAGGTAATAAAGAGAGAGAGAAGTAGGAACATTTCCTCATAGACTTCTCTACAATCTGAGTTAATAAAGAGAGAGAGAAGTAGGAACATTTCCTCATAGCCTTCTCTACAATCTGAGGTAATAAAAAGAGAGAGAGAAGTATGAACATTTCCTCATAGACTTCTAGACAATCTGAGGTAATAAAGAGAGAGAGAGAGAGAAGTAGGAACATTTCCTCATAGACTTCTATACAATCTGAGGTAATAAAGAGAGAGAGAAGTAGGAACATTTCCTCATAGACTTCTATACAATCTGAGGTAATAAAGAGAGAGAGAAGCAGGAACATTTCCTCATAGACTTCTCTACAATCTGAGGTAATAAAGAGAGAGAGAAGTAGGAACAATTCCTCATAGACTTCTATACAATCTGAGGTAATAAAGAGAGAGAGAGAAGTAGGAATATTTCCTCATAGACTTCTATACAATCTGAGGTAATAAAGAGAGAGAGAGAAGTAGGAAAATTTCCTCATAGACTTCTTTAAAATCTGAGGCAATAAAAAGAGAAGTAGGAATATTTCCTCATAGACTTCTCTACAATATGAGGTCATAAAGAGAGAGAGAAGTATGAACATTTCCTCATAGACTTCTCTAAAATCTGAGGCAATAAAAAGAGAAGTAGGAACATTTCCTCATAGACTTCTATACAATCTGAGGTAGTAAAGAGAGAGAGAGAAGTAGGAACAATTCCTCACAGCCTTCTCTACAATCTGAGGTAATAAAGAGAGAGAGAAGTAGGAACATTTCCTCATAGACTTCTATACAATCTGAGGTAGTAAAGAGAGAGAGAGAAGTAGGAACATTTCCTCATAGACTTCTCTACAATCTGAGTTAATAAAGAGAGAGAGAAGTAGGAACATTTCCTCATAGCCTTCTCTACAATCTGAGGTAATAAAGAGAGAGAGAATTAGGAACATTTCCTCATAGACTCCTCTACAATCTGAGGTAATAAAGCGAGAGAGAGAAGTAGGAACATTTCCTCATAGACTTCTCTACAATCTGAGGTAATAAAGCGAGAGAGAGAATTAGGAACATTTCCTCATAGACTTCTCTACAATCTGAGGTAATAAAGCGAGAGAGAGAAGAAGGAACATTTCCTCATAGCCTTCTCTACAATCTGAGGTAATAAAGACAGAGAGAAGAAGGAATATTCCTCATAGACTTCTATACAATCTGAGGTAATAAAGAGAGAGAGAAGTAGAAACATTTCCTCATAGACTTCTCTACAATCTGAGGTAATAAAGAGAGAGAGAGAAGTAGGAACATTTCCTCATAGACTTCTAAACAATCTGAGGTAATAAAGAGAGAGAGAAGTAGGAACATTTCCTCATAGACTTCTATACAATCTGAGGTAATAAAGAGAGAGAGAAGTAGGAACATTTCCTCATAGACTTCTCTACAATCTGAGGTAATAAAGAGAGAGAGAAGCAGGAACATTTCCTCATAGACTTCTCTACAAT
The DNA here is from genome assembly GCF_949606895.1 of Notothenia rossii. NCBI lineage: Eukaryota > Metazoa > Chordata > Actinopteri > Perciformes > Nototheniidae > Notothenia > Notothenia rossii. The sequence continues at coordinate 213,047 of NW_027640030.1, read as the reverse complement.
CTGAGGTAATAAAGAGAGAGAAGTAGGAACATTTCCTCATAGACTTCTCTACAATCTGAAGTAATAAAGAGAGAGAGAAGTAGGAACATTTCCTCATAGACTTCTTTACAATCTGAAGTATTAAAGAGAGAGAGAGAAGTAGGAACATTTCCTCATAGACTTCTCTACAATCTGAGGTAATAAAGAGAGAGAGAAGTAGGAACATTTCCTCATATACTTCTATACAATCTGAGGTAATAAAGAGAGAGAGAAGTAGGAACATTTCCTCATAGACTTCTATACAATCTGAGGTAATAAAGAGAGAGAGAAGTAGGAACATTTCCTCATACACTTCTATACAACCTGAGGTAATAAAGAGAGAGAGAAGTAGGAACATTTCCTCATAGACTTCTCTACAATCTGAGTTAATAAAGAGAGAGAGAAGTAGGAACATTTACTCATAGCCTTCTCTACAATCTGAGGTAATAAAGAGAGAGAGAAGTAGGAACATTTCCTCATAGACTTCTCTACAATCTGAGGTAATAAAGAGAGAGAGAGAAGTAGGAACATTTCCTCATAGACTTCTCTACAATCTGAGGTAATAAAAAGAGAGAGAAGTAGGAACATTTCCTCATAGACTTCTCTACAATCTGAGGTAATAAAGAGAGAGAGAGAAGAAGGAACATTTCCTCATAGCCTTCTCTACAATCTGAGGTAATAAAGAGAGAGAGAAGTAGGAACATTTCCTCATAGACTTCTATACAATCTGAGGTAATAAAGAGAGAGAGAGAAGTAGGAAAATTTCCTCATAGACTTCTTTAAAATCTGAGGCAATAAAAAGAGAAGTAGGAATATTTCCTCATAGACTTCTCTACAATATGAGGTCATAAAGAGAGAGAGAAGTATGAACATTTCCTCATAGACTTCTCTAAAATCTGAGGCAATAAAAAGAGAAGTAGGAACATTTCCTCATAGACTTCTATACAATCTGAGGTAGTAAAGAGAGAGAGAGAAGTAGGAACAATTCCTCACAGCCTTCTCTACAATCTGAGGTAATAAAGAGAGAGAGAAGTAGGAATATTTCCTCATAGACTTCTATACAATCTGAGGTAGTAAAGAGAGAGAGAGAAGTAGGAACATTTCCTCATAGACTTCTCTACAATCTGAGTTAATAAAGAGAGAGAGAAGTAGGAACATTTCCTCATAGCCTTCTCTACAATCTGAGGTAATAAAGAGAGAGAGAATTAGGAACATTTCCTCATAGACTCCTCTACAATCTGAGGTAATAAAGCGAGAGAGAGAAGTAGGAACATTTCCTCATAGACTTCTCTACAATCTGAGGTAATAAAGCGAGAGAGAGAATTAGGAACATTTCCTCATAGACTTCTCTACAATCTGAGGTAATAAAGCGAGAGAGAGAAGAAGGAACATTTCCTCATAGCCTTCTCTACAATCTGAGGTAATAAAGACAGAGAGAAGAAGGAATATTCCTCATAGACTTCTATACAATCTGAGGTAATAAAGAGAGAGAGAAGTAGAAACATTTCCTCATAGACTTCTCTACAATCTGAGGTAATAAAGAGAGAGAGAGAAGTAGGAACATTTCCTCATAGACTTCTAAACAATCTGAGGTAATAAAGAGAGAGAGAAGTAGGAACATTTCCTCATAGACTTCTATACAATCTGAGGTAATAAAGAGAGAGAGAAGTAGGAACATTTCCTCATAGACTTCTCTACAATCTGAGGTAATAAAGAGAGAGAGAAGCAGGAACATTTCCTCATAGACTTCTCTACAATCTGAGGTAATAAAGAGAGAGAAGTAGGAACATTTCCTCATAGACTTCTCTACAATCTGAAGTAATAAAGAGAGAGAGAAGTAGGAACATTTCCTCATAGACTTCTTTACAATCTGAAGTATTAAAGAGAGAGAGAGAAGTAGGAACATTTCCTCATAGACTTCTCTACAATCTGAGGTAATAAAGAGAGAGAGAAGTAGGAACATTTCCTCATATACTTCTATACAATCTGAGGTAATAAAGAGAGAGAAAAGTAGGAACATTTCCTCATAGACTTCTATACAATCTGAGGTAATAAAGAGAGAGAGAAGTAGGAACATTTCCTCATACACTTCTATACAACCTGAGGTAATAAAGAGAGAGAGAAGTAGGAACATTTCCTCATAGACTTCTCTACAATCTGAGTTAATAAAGAGAGAGAGAAGTAGGAACATTTACTCATAGCCTTCTCTACAATCTGAGGTAATAAAGAGAGAGAGAAGTAGGAACATTTCCTCATAGACTTCTCTACAATCTGAGGTAATAAAGAGAGAGAGAGAAGTAGGAACATTTCCTCATAGACTTCTCTACAATCTGAGGTAATAAAGAGAGAGAGAGAAGAAGGAACATTTCCTCATAGCCTTCTCTACAATCTGAGGTAATAAAGAGAGAGAGAAGTAGGAACATTTCCTCATAGACTTCTCTACAATCTGAGTTAATAAAGAGAGAGAGAAGTAGGAACATTTCCTCATAGCCTTCTCTACAATCTGAGGTAATAAAGAGAGAGAGAGAAGTAGGAACATTTCCTCATAGACTTCTCTACAATCTGAGGTAATAAAGAGAGAGAGAGAAGTAGGAACATTTCCTCATAGACTTCTCTACAATCTGAGGTAATAAAGAGAGAGAGAGAAGAAGGAACATTTCCTCATAGACTTCTATACAATCTGAGGTAATAAAGAGAGAGAGAAGTAGGAACATTTCCTCATATACTTCTCTACAATCTGAGGTAATAAAGAGAGAGAGAAGCAGGAACATTTCCTCATAGACTTCTCTACAATCTGAGGTAATAAAGAGAGAGAGAGAAGTAGGAACATTTCCTCATAGACTTCTAAACAATCTGAGGTTATAAAGAGAGAGAGAAGTAGGAACATTTCCTCATAGACTTCTATACAATCTGAGGTAATAAAGAGAGAGAGAAGTAGGAACATTTCCTCATAGACTTCTCTACAATCTGAGGTAATAAAGAGAGAGAGAAGAAGGAACATTTCCTCATAGACTTCTCTACAATCTGAAGTAATAAAAAGAGAGAGAAGTAGGAACATTTCCTCATAGACTTCTCTACAATCTGAGGTAATAAAGAGAGAGAGAAGTAGGAACATTTCCTCATAGACTTCTCTACAATCTGAGTTAATAAAGAGAGAGAGAAGTAGGAACATTTCCTCATAGCCTTCTCTACAATCTGAGGTAATAAAAAGAGAGAGAGAAGTATGAACATTTCCTCATAGACTTCTAGACAATCTGAGGTAATAAAGAGAGAGAGAGAGAAGTAGGAACATTTCCTCATAGACTTCTATACAATCTGAGGTAATAAAGAGAGAGAGAAGTAGGAACATTTCCTCATAGACTTCTATACAATCTGAGGTAATAAAGAGAGAGAGAAGCAGGAACATTTCCTCATAGACTTCTCTACAATCTGAGGTAATAAAGAGAGAGAGAAGTAGGAATATTTCCTCATAGACTTCTATACAATCTGAGGTAATAAAGAGAGAGAGAGAAGTAGGAAAATTTCCTCATAGACTTCTTTAAAATCTGAGGCAATAAAAAGAGAAGTAGGAATATTTCCTCATAGACTTCTCTACAATATGAGGTCATAAAGAGAGAGAGAAGTATGAACATTTCCTCATAGACTTCTCTAAAATCTGAGGCAATAAAAAGAGAAGTAGGAACATTTCCTCATAGACTTCTATACAATCTGAGGTAGTAAAGAGAGAGAGAGAAGTAGGAACAATTCCTCACAGCCTTCTCTACAATCTGAGGTAATAAAGAGAGAGAGAAGTAGGAACATTTCCTCATAGACTTCTATACAATCTGAGGTAGTAAAGAGAGAGAGAGAAGTAGGAACATTTCCTCATAGACTTCTATACAATCTGAGGTAATAAAGAGAGAGAGAGAAGTAGGAACATTTCCTCATAGACTTCTATACAATCTGAGGTAATAAAGAGAGAGAGAGAAGAAGGAATATTTGCTCATAGACTTCTATACAATCTGAGGTAATAAAGAGAGAGAGAAGTAGGAACATTTCCTCATAGACTTCTCTACAATCTGAGGTAATAAAGAGAGAGAGAATTAGGAACATTTCCTCATAGAGTTCTATACAATCTGAGGTAATAAAGAGAGAGAGAAGTAGGAACATTTACTCATAGATTTCTATACAATCTGAGGTAATAAAGAGAGAGAGAAATAGGAACATTTCCTCATAGACTTCTCTACAATCTGAGGTAATAAAGAGAGAGAGAATTAGGAACATTTCCTCATAGAGTTCTATACAATCTGAGGTAATAAAGAGAGAGAGAAGTAGGAACATTTACTCATAGATTTCTATACAATCTGAGGTAATAAAGAGAGAGAGAAATAGGAACATTTCCTCATAGACTTCTCTACAATCTGAGGTAATAAAGAGAGAGAGAAGTAGGAACAATTCCTCATAGCCTTCTCTACAATCTGAGGTAATAAAGAGAGAGAGAAGTAGGAACATTTCCTCATAGACTTCTCTACAATCTGAGGTAATAAAGAGAGAGAGAGAAGTAGGAACATTTCCTCATAGACTTCTATACAATCTGAGGTAATAAAGAGAGAGAGAGAAGTAGGAACATTTCCTCATAGACTTCTATACAATCTGAGATAATAAAGAGAGAGAGAGAAGTATGAACATTTCCTCAAAGACTTCTCTACAATCTGAGGTAATAAAGAGATAGAGAGAAGTAGGAACATTTCCTCATAGTCTTCTCTACAATCTGAGGTAATAAAGAGAGAGAGAGAAGTATGAACATTTCCTCATACACTTCTATACAATCTGAGTTAATAAAGAGAGAGAGAAGTAGGAACATTTCCTCATAGACTTCTATACAATCTGAGATAATAAAGAGAGAGAGAGAAGTATGAACATTTCCTCAAAGACTTCTCTACAATCTGAGGTAATAAAGAGATAGAGAGAAGTAGGAACATTTCTTCATAGTCTTCTCTACAATCTGAGGTAATAAAGAGAGAGAGAGAAGTATGAACATTTCCTCATACACGTCTATACAATCCGAGTTAATAAAGAGAGAGAGAAGTAGGAACATTTCCTCATAGAATTCTATACAATCCTCATAGACTTCTATACAATCTGAGGTAATAAAGAGAGAGAGATAAGTAGGAACATTTCCTCATAGACTTCTCTACAATCTGAGGTATTAAAGAGAGAGAGAGAAGTAGGAACATTTCCTCATAGACTTCTCTACAATCTGAGGTATTAAAGAGAGAGAGAGAAGTAGGAACATTTCCTCATAGACTTCTCTACAATCTGAGGTAATAAAGAGAGAGATAAGTAGGAACATTTCCTCATAGACTTCTCTACAATCTGAGGTAATAAAGAGAGAGAGAAGTAGGAACATTTCCTCATAGACTTCTCTACAATCTGAGGTATTAAAGAGAGAGAGAGAGAAGTAGGAACATTTCCTCATAGACTTCTCTACAATCTGAGGTAATAAAGAGAGAGAGAAGTAGGAACATTTCCTCATATACTTCTCTACAATCTGAGGTAATAAAGAGAGAGAGAAGTAGGAACATTTCCTCATAGACTTCTCTACAATCTGAGGTAATAAAGAGAGAGAGAAGTAGGAACATTTCCTCATATACTTCTCTACAATCTGAGGTAATAAAGAGAGAGAGAAGTAGGAACATTTCCTCATAGACTTCTCTACAATCTGAGTTAATAAAGAGAGAGAGAAGTAGGAACATTTCCTCATAGACTTCTCTACAATCTGAGGTAATAAAGAGAGAGAGAAGTAGGAACATTTCCTCATAGACTTCTCTACAATCTGAGGTAATAAAGAGAGAAGTAGGAACATTTCCTCATAGACTTCTCTACAATCTGAGGTAATAAAGAGAGAGAAGTAGGAACATTTCCTCATAGACTTCTCTACAATCTGAAGTAATAAAGAGAGAGAGAAGTAGGAACATTTCCTCATAGACTTCTTTACAATCTGAGGTATTAAAGAGAGAGAGAGAATTAGGAATATTTCCTCATAGACTTCTCTACAATCTGAGGTAATAAAGAGAGAGAGAAGTAGGAACATTTCCTCATAGACTTCTCTACAATCTGAGGTAATAAAGAGAGAGAGAAGTAGGAACATTTCCTCATAGACTTCTCTACAATCTGAGGTAATAAAGAGAGAGAGAAGTAGGAACATTTCCTCATAGACTTCTCTACAATCTGAGGTATTAAAGAGAGAGAGAGAAGTAGGAACATTTCCTCATAGACTTCTCTACAATCTGAGGTAATAAAGAGAGAGAGAAGTAGGAACATTTCCTCATATACTTCTCTACAATCTGAGGTAATAAAGAGAGAGAGAAGTAGGAACATTTCCTCATAGACTTCTCTACAATCTGAGGTAATAAAGAGAGAGAGAAGTAGGAACATTTCCTCATATACTTCTCTACAATCTGAGGAAATAAAGAGAGAGAGAAGTAGGAACATTTCCTCATAGACTTCTCTACAATCTGAGGTAATAAAGAGAGAAGTAGGAACATTTCCTCATAGACTTCTCTACAATCTGAAGTAATAAAGAGAGAGAGAAGTAGGAACATTTCCTCATAGACTTCTCTACAATCTGAGGTAATAAAGAGAGAGAGAAGTAGGAACATTTCCTCATATACTTCTTTACAATCTGAGGTAATAAAGAGAGAGAGAAGTAGGAACATTTCCTCATACACTTCTATACAATCTGAGGTAATAAAGAGAGAGAGAAGTAGGAACATTTCCTAATAGACTTCTATACAATCTGAGGTAATAAAGAGAGAGAGAAGTAGGAACATTTCCTCATACACTTCTATACAACCTGAGTGTAATAAAGAGAGAGAGAAGTAGGAACATTTCCTCATAGACTTCTCTACAATCTGAGGTAATAAAGAGAGAGAGAAGTAAGAACATTTCCTCATAGACTTCTCTACAATCTGAGGTAATAAAGAGAGAGAGAAGTAGGAACATTTCCTCATAGCCTTCTCTACAATCTGAGGTAATAAAGAGAGAGAGAAGTAGGAACATTTCTTCATAGACTTCTCTACAATCTGAGGTAATAAAGAGAGAGAGAGAGAAGTAGGAACATTTCCTCATAGACTTCTCTACAATCTGAGTTAATAAAGAGAGAGAGAAGTATGAACATTTCCTCATAGACTTCTCTAAAATCTGAGGCAATAAAAAGAGAAGTAGGAACATTTCCTCATAGACTTCTATACAATCTGAGGTAGTAAAGAGAGAGAGAGAAGTAGGAACAATTCCTCACAGCCTTCTCTACAATCTGAGGTAATAAAGAGAGAGAGAAGTAGGAACATTTCCTCATAGACTTCTATACAATCTGAGGTAGTAAAGAGAGAGAGAGAAGTAGGAACATTTCCTCATAGACTTCTCTACAATCTGAGGTAATAAAGAGAGAGAGAGAAGTAGGAACATTTCCTCATAGACTTCTATACAATCTGAGGTAATAAAGAGAGAGAGAGAGAAGAAGGAATATTTGCTCATAGACTTCTATACAATCTGAGGTAATAAAGAGAGAGAGAAGTAGGAACATTTCCTCATAGACTTCTCTACAATCTGAGGTAATAAAGAGAGAGAGAATTAGGAACATTTCCTCATAGAGTTCTATACAATCTGAGGTAATAAAGAGAGAGAGAAGTAGGAACATTTACTCATAGATTTCTATACAATCTGAGGTAATAAAGAGAGAGAGAAATAGGAACATTTCCTCATAGACTTCTCTACAATCTGAGGTAATAAAGAGAGAGAGAAGTAGGAACAATTCCTCATAGCCTTCTCTACAATCTGAGGTAATAAAGAGAGAGAGAAGTAGGAACATTTCCTCATAGACTTCTCTACAATCTGAGGTAATAAAGAGAGAGAGAGAAGTAGGAACATTTCCTCATAGACTTCTATACAATCTGAGGTAATAAAGAGAGAGAGAGAAGTAGGAACATTTCCTCATAGACTTCTATACAATCTGAGATAATAAAGAGAGAGAGAGAAGTATGAACATTTCCTCAAAGACTTCTCTACAATCTGAGGTAATAAAGAGATAGAGAGAAGTAGGAACATTTCCTCATAGTCTTCTCTACAATCTGAGGTAATAAAGAGAGAGAGAGAAGTATGAACATTTCCTCATACACTTCTATACAATCTGAGTTCATAAAGAGAGAGAGAAGTAGGAACATTTCCTCATATACTTCTATACAATCCGAGTTAATAAAGAGAGAGAGAAGTAGGAACATTTCCTCATAGACTTCTATACAATCTGAGGTAATAAAGAGAGAGAGAAGTAGGAACATTTCCTCATACACTTCTATACAATCTGAGGTAATAAAGAGAGAGAGAAGTAGGAACATTTCCTAATAGACTTCTATACAATCTGAGGTAATAAAGAGAGAGAGAAGTAGGAACATTTCCTCATACACTTCTATACAACCTGAGGTAATAAAGAGAGAGAGAAGTAGGAACATTTCCTCATAGACTTCTCTACAATCTGAGGTAATAAAGAGAGAGAGAAGTAGGAACATTTCCTCATAGACTTCTCTACAATCTGAGGTAATAAAGAGAGAGAGAAGTAGGAACATTTCCTCATAGCCTTCTCTACAATCTGAGGTAATAAAGAGAGAGAGAAGTAGGAACATTTCTTCATAGACTTCTCTACAATCTGAGGTAATAAAGAGAGAGAGAGAGAAGTAGGAACATTTCCTCATAGACTTCTCTACAATCTGAGGTCATAAAGAGAGAGAGAAGTATGAACATTTCCTCATATACTTCTCTAAAATCTGAGGCAATAAAAAGAGAAGTAGGAACATTTCCTCATAGACTTCTATACAATCTGAGGTAGTAAAGAGAGAGAGAGAAGTAGGAACAATTCCTCACAGCCTTCTCTACAATCTGAGGTAATAAAGAGAGAGAGAAGTAGGAACATTTCCTCATAGACTTCTATACAATCTGAGGTAGTAAAGAGAGAGAGAGAAGTAGGAACATTTCCTCATAGACTTCTCTACAATCTGAGGTAATAAAGAGAGAGAGAGAAGTAGGAACATTTCCTCATAGACTTCTATACAATCTGAGGTAATAAAGAGAGAGAGAGAGAAGTAGGAACATTTCCTCATAGCCTTCTCTACAATCTGAGGTAATAAAGAGAGAGAGAAGTAGGAACATTTCTTCATAGACTTCTCTACAATCTGAGGTAATAAAGAGAGAGAGAGAGAAGTAGGAACATTTCCTCATAGACTTCTCTACAATCTGAGGTCATAAAGAGAGAGAGAAGTATGAACATTTCCTCATATACTTCTCTAAAATCTGAGGCAATAAAAAGAGAAGTAGGAACATTTCCTCATAGACTTCTATACAATCTGAGGTAGTAAAGAGAGAGAGAGAAGTAGGAACAATTCCTCACAGCCTTCTCTACAATCTGAGGTAATAAAGAGAGAGAGAAGTAGGAACATTTCCTCATAGACTTCTATACAATCTGAGGTAGTAAAGAGAGAGAGAGAAGTAGGAACATTTCCTCATAGACTTCTCTACAATCTGAGGTAATAAAGAGAGAGAGAGAAGTAGGAACATTTCCTCATAGACTTCTATACAATCTGAGGTAATAAAGAGAGAGAGAGAGAAGAAGGAATATTTGCTCATAGACTTCTATACAATCTGAGGTAATAAAGAGAGAGAGAAGTAGGAACATTTCCTCATAGACTTCTCTACAATCTGAGGTAATAAAGAGAGAGAGAATTAGGAACATTTCCTCATAGAGTTCTATACAATCTGAGGTAATAAAGAGAGAGAGAAGTAGGAACATTTACTCATAGATTTCTATACAATCTGAGGTAATAAAGAGAGAGAGAAATAGGAACATTTCCTCATAGACTTCTCTACAATCTGAGGTAATAAAGAGAGAGAGAAGTAGGAACATTTCCTCATAGACTTCTCTACAATCTGAGGTAATAAAGAGAGAGAGAGAAGTAGGAACATTTCCTCATAGACTTCTATACAATCTGAGGTAATAAAGAGAGAGAGAGAAGTAGGAACATTTCCTCATAGACTTCTATACAATCTGAGATAATAAAGAGAGAGAGAGAAGTATGAACATTTCCTCAAAGACTTCTCTACAATCTGAGGTAATAAAGAGATAGAGAGAAGTAGGAACATTTCCTCATAGTCTTCTCTACAATCTGAGGTAATAAAGAGAGAGAGAGAAGTATGAACATTTCCTCATACACTTCTATACAATCTGAGTTCATAAAGAGAGAGAGAAGTAGGAACATTTCCTCATATACTTCTATACAATCCGAGTTAATAAAGAGAGAGAGAAGTAGGAACATTTCCTCATAGAATTCTATACAATCCTCATAGACTTCTATACAATCTGAGGTAATAAAGAGAGAGATAAGTAGGAACATTTCCTCATAGACTTCTATACAATCTGAGGTAATAAAGAGAGAGAGAAGTAGGAACATTTCCTCATAGACTTCTCTACAATCTGAGGTATTAAAGAGAGAGAGAGAGAAGTAGGAACATTTCCTCATAGACTTCTCTACAATCTGAGGTAATAAAGAGAGAGAGAAGTAGGAACATTTCCTCATAGACTTCTCTCCAATCTGAGGTAATAAAGAGAGAGAAGTAGGAACATTTCCTCATAGACTTCTCTACAATCTGAGGTAATAAAGAAAGAGAGAAGTAGGAACATTTCCTCATAGACTTCTCTACAATCAGAGGTAATAAAGACAGAGAAGTAGGAACATTTCCTCATAGACTTCTCTACAATCTGAAGTAATAAAGAGAGAGAGAAGTAGGAACATTTCCTCATAGACTTCTTTACAATCTGAGGTATTAAAGAGAGAGAGAGAATTAGGAATATTTCCTCATAGACTTCTCTACAATCTGAGGTAATAAAGAGAGAGAGAAGTAGGAACATTTCCTCATAGACTTCTCTACAATCTGAGGTAATAAAGAGAGAGAGAAGTAGGAACATTTCCTCATAGACTTCTCTACAATCTGAGGTAATAAAGAGAGGGAGAAGTAGGAACATTTCCTCATAGACTTCTCTACAATCTGAGGTATTAAAGAGAGAGAGAGAAGTAGGAACATTTCCTCATAGACTTCTCTACAATCTGAGGTAATAAAGAGAGAGAGAAGTAGGAACATTTCCTCATATACTTCTCTACAATCTGAGGTAATAAAGAGAGAGAGAAGTAGGAACATTTCCTCATAGACTTCTCTACAATCTGAGGTAATAAAGAGAGAGAGAAGTAGGAACATTTCCTCATAGACTTCTATACAATCTGAGGAAATAAAGAGAGAGAGAAGTAGGAACATTTCCTCATATACTTCTCTACAATCTGAGGAAATAAAGAGAGAGAGAAGTAGGAACATTTCCTCATAGACTTCTCTACAATCTGAGGTAATAAAGAGAGAAGTAGGAACATTTCCTCATAGACTTCTCTCCAATCTGAGGTAATAAAGAGAGAGAAGTAGGAACATTTCCTCATAGACTTCTCTACAATCTGAAGTAATAAAGAGAGAGAGAAGTAGGAACATTTCCTCATAGACTTCTCTACAATCTGAGGTAATAAAGAGAGAGAGAAGTAGGAACATTTCCTCATACACTTCTATACAATCTGAGGTAATAAAGAGAGAGAGAAGTAGGAACATTTCCTCATAGACTTCTCTACAATCTGAGGTAATAAAGAGAGAGAGAAGTAGGAACATTTCCTCATAGACTTCTCTACAATCTGAGGTAATAAAGAGAGAGAGAGAGAAGTAGGAATATTTCCTCATAGACTTCTCTACAATCTGAGGTAATAAAGAGAGAGAGAAGTAGGAACATTTCCTCATAGACTTCTCTACAATCTGAGTTAATAAAGAGAGAGAGAAGTAGGAACATTTCCTCATAGCCTTCTCTACAATCTGAGGTAATAAAGAGAGAGAGAAATAGGAACATTTCCTCATAGACTTCTCTACAATCTGAGGTAATAAAGAGAGAGAGAAGTAGGAACATTTCCTCATATACTTCTATACAATCTGAGTTAATAAAGAGAGAGAGAAGTAGGAACATTTCCTCATAGACTTTTCTACAATCTGAGGTAATAAAGAGAGAACTAGGAACATTTCCTCATATACTTCTCTACAATCTGAGGTAATAAAGAGAGAGAGAAGTAGGAACATTTCCTCATAGACTTCTCTACAATCTGAGGTATTAAAGAGAGAGAGAGAAGTAGGAACATTTCCTCATAGACTTCTCTACAATCTGAGGTAATAAAGAGAGAGAGAAGTAGGAACATTTCCTCATATACTTCTCTACAATCTGAGGTAATAAAGAGAGAGGGAAGTAGGAACATTTCCTCATATACTTCTCTACAATCTGAGGTAATAAAGAGAGAGAGAAGTAGGAACATTTCCTCATAGACTTCTCTACAATCTGAGGTAATAAAGAGAGAGAGAAATAGGAACATTTCCTCAAATACTTCTCTACAATCTGAGGTAATAAAGAGAGAGAGAAGTAGGAACATTTCCTCATAGACTTCTCTACAATCTGAGGTAATAAAGAGAGAGAGAAGTAGGAACATTTCCTCATAGACTTCTATACAATCTGAGGTTATAAAGAGAGAGAGAAGTAGGAACATTTCCTCATAGACTTCTATACAATCTGAGGTAATAAAGAGAGAGAGAAGTAGGAACATTTCCTCATAGACTTCTCTACAATCTGAGGTAATAAAGAGAGAGAGAGAAGAAGGAACATTTCCTCATAGCCTTCTCTACAATCTGAGGTAATAAAGAGAGAGAGAAGTAGGAACATTTCCTCATAGACTTCTATACAATCTGAGGTAGTAAAGAGAGAGAGAGAAGTAGGAACATTTCCTCATAGACTTCTCTACAATCTGAGGTAATAAAGAGAGAGAGAGAAGTAGGAACATTTCCTCATAGACTTCTATACAATCTGAGGTAATAAAGAGAGAGAGAGAGAAGAAGGAATATTTGCTCATAGACTTCTATACAATCTGAGGTAATAAAGAGAGAGAGAAGTAGGAACATTTCCTCATAGACTTCTCTACAATCTGAGGTAATAAAGAGAGAGAGAAGTAGGAACATTTACTCATAGATTTCTCTACAATCTGAGGTAATAAAGAGAGAGAGAATTAGGAACATTTCCTCATAGAGTTCTATACAATCTGAGGTAATAAAGAGAGAGAGAAATAGGAACATTTCCTCATAGACTTCTCTACAATCTGAGGTAATAAAGAGAGAGAGAAGTAGGAACATTTCCTCATAGAGTTCTATACAATCTGAGGTAATAAAGAGAGAGAGAATTAGGAACATTTCCTCATAGAGTTCTATACAATCTGAGGTAATAAAGAGAGAGAGAAGTAGGAACATTTACTCATAGATTTCTCTACAATCTGAGGTAATAAAGAGAGAGAGAATTAGGAACATTTCCTCATAGAGTTCTATACAATCTGAGGTAATAAAGAGAGAGAGAAATAGGAACATTTCCTCATAGACTTCTCTACAATCTGAGGTAATAAAGAGAGAGAGAAGTAGGAACATTTCCTCATAGACTTCTCTACAATCTGAGGTAATAAAGAGAGAGAGAGAAGTAGGAACATTTCCTCATAGACTTCTATACAATCTGAGGTAATAAAGAGAGAGAGAGAAGTAGGAACATTTCCTCATAGACTTCTATACAATCTGAGATAATAAAGAGAGAGAGAGAAGTATGAACATTTCCTCAAAGACTTCTCTACAATCTGAGGTAATAAAGAGATAGAGAGAAGTAGGAACATTTCCTCATAGTCTTCTCTACAATCTGAGGTAATAAAGAGAGAGAGAGAAGTATGAACATTTCCTCATACACTTCTATACAATCTGAGTTCATAAAGAGAGAGAGAAGTAGGAACATTTCCTCATATACTTCTATACAATCCGAGTTAATAAAGAGAGAGAGAAGTAGGAACATTTCCTCATAGAATTCTATACAATCCTCATAGACTTCTATACAATCTGAGGTAATAAAGAGAGAGATAAGTAGGAACATTTCCTCATAGACTTCTATACAATCTGAGGTAATAAAGAGAGAGAGAAGTAGGAACATTTCCTCATAGACTTCTCTACAATCTGAGGTATTAAAGAGAGAGAGAGAAGTAGGAACATTTCCTCATAGACTTCTCTACAATCTGAGGTAATAAAGAGAGAGAGAAGTAGGAACATTTCCTCATAGACTTCTATACAATCTGAGGTAATAAAGAGAGAGAGAAGTAGGAACATTTCCTCATAGACTTCTCTACAATCTGAGGTAATAAAGAGAGAGAGAAGAAGGAACATTTCCTCATAGACTTCTCTACAATCTGAAGTAATAAAAAGAGAGAGAAGTAGGAACATTTCCTCATAGACTTCTCTACAATCTGAGGTAATAAAGAGAGAGAGAGAAGAAGGAACATTTCCTCATAGCCTTCTCTACAATCTGAGGTAATAAAGAGAGAGAGAAGTAGGAACATTTCCTCATAGACTTCTCTACAATCTGAGTTAATAAAGAGAGAGAGAAGTAGGAACATTTCCTCATAGCCTTCTCTACAATCTGAGGTAATAAAAAGAGAGAGAGAAGTATGAACATTTCCTCATAGACTTCTAGACAATCTGAGGTAATAAAGAGAGAGAGAGAGAGAAGTAGGAACATTTCCTCATAGACTTCTATACAATCTGAGGTAATAAAGAGAGAGAGAAGTAGGAACATTTCCTCATAGACTTCTATACAATCTGAGGTAATAAAGAGAGAGAGAAGCAGGAACATTTCCTCATAGACTTCTCTACAATCTGAGGTAATAAAGAGAGAGAGAAGTAGGAACAATTCCTCATAGACTTCTATACAATCTGAGGTAATAAAGAGAGAGAGAGAAGTAGGAATATTTCCTCATAGACTTCTATACAATCTGAGGTAATAAAGAGAGAGAGAGAAGTAGGAAAATTTCCTCATAGACTTCTTTAAAATCTGAGGCAATAAAAAGAGAAGTAGGAATATTTCCTCATAGACTTCTCTACAATATGAGGTCATAAAGAGAGAGAGAAGTATGAACATTTCCTCATAGACTTCTCTAAAATCTGAGGCAATAAAAAGAGAAGTAGGAACATTTCCTCATAGACTTCTATACAATCTGAGGTAGTAAAGAGAGAGAGAGAAGTAGGAACAATTCCTCACAGCCTTCTCTACAATCTGAGGTAATAAAGAGAGAGAGAAGTAGGAACATTTCCTCATAGACTTCTATACAATCTGAGGTAGTAAAGAGAGAGAGAGAAGTAGGAACATTTCCTCATAGACTTCTCTACAATCTGAGTTAATAAAGAGAGAGAGAAGTAGGAACATTTCCTCATAGCCTTCTCTACAATCTGAGGTAATAAAGAGAGAGAGAATTAGGAACATTTCCTCATAGACTCCTCTACAATCTGAGGTAATAAAGCGAGAGAGAGAAGTAGGAACATTTCCTCATAGACTTCTCTACAATCTGAGGTAATAAAGCGAGAGAGAGAATTAGGAACATTTCCTCATAGACTTCTCTACAATCTGAGGTAATAAAGCGAGAGAGAGAAGAAGGAACATTTCCTCATAGCCTTCTCTACAATCTGAGGTAATAAAGACAGAGAGAAGAAGGAATATTCCTCATAGACTTCTATACAATCTGAGGTAATAAAGAGAGAGAGAAGTAGAAACATTTCCTCATAGACTTCTCTACAATCTGAGGTAATAAAGAGAGAGAGAGAAGTAGGAACATTTCCTCATAGACTTCTAAACAATCTGAGGTAATAAAGAGAGAGAGAAGTAGGAACATTTCCTCATAGACTTCTATACAATCTGAGGTAATAAAGAGAGAGAGAAGTAGGAACATTTCCTCATAGACTTCTCTACAATCTGAGGTAATAAAGAGAGAGAGAAGCAGGAACATTTCCTCATAGACTTCTCTACAATCTGAGGTAATAAAGAGAGAGAAGTAGGAACATTTCCTCATAGACTTCTCTACAATCTGAAGTAATAAAGAGAGAGAGAAGTAGGAACATTTCCTCATAGACTTCTTTACAATCTGAAGTATTAAAGAGAGAGAGAGAAGTAGGAACATTTCCTCATAGACTTCTCTACAATCTGAGGTAATAAAGAGAGAGAGAAGTAGGAACATTTCCTCATATACTTCTATACAATCTGAGGTAATAAAGAGAGAGAGAAGTAGGAACATTTCCTCATAGACTTCTATACAATCTGAGGTAATAAAGAGAGAGAGAAGTAGGAACATTTCCTCATACACTTCTATACAACCTGAGGTAATAAAGAGAGAGAGAAGTAGGAACATTTCCTCATAGACTTCTCTACAATCTGAGTTAATAAAGAGAGAGAGAAGTAGGAACATTTACTCATAGCCTTCTCTACAATCTGAGGTAATAAAGAGAGAGAGAAGTAGGAACATTTCCTCATAGACTTCTCTACAATCTGAGGTAATAAAGAGAGAGAGAGAAGTAGGAACATTTCCTCATAGACTTCTCTACAATCTGAGGTAATAAAAAGAGAGAGAAGTAGGAACATTTCCTCATAGACTTCTCTACAATCTGAGGTAATAAAGAGAGAGAGAGAAGAAGGAACATTTCCTCATAGCCTTCTCTACAATCTGAGGTAATAAAGAGAGAGAGAAGTAGGAACATTTCCTCATAGACTTCTATACAATCTGAGGTAATAAAGAGAGAGAGAGAAGTAGGAAAATTTCCTCATAGACTTCTTTAAAATCTGAGGCAATAAAAAGAGAAGTAGGAATATTTCCTCATTGACTTCTCTACAATATGAGGTCATAAAGAGAGAGAGAAGTATGAACATTTCCTCATAGACTTCTCTAAAATCTGAGGCAATAAAAAGAGAAGTAGGAACATTTCCTCATAGACTTCTATACAATCTGAGGTAGTAAAGAGAGAGAGAGAAGTAGGAACAATTCCTCACAGCCTTCTCTACAATCTGAGGTAATAAAGAGAGAGAGAAGTAGGAACATTTCCTCATAGACTTCTATACAATCTGAGGTAGTAAAGAGAGAGAGAGAAGTAGGAACATTTCCTCATAGACTTCTCTACAATCTGAGTTAATAAAGAGAGAGAGAAGTAGGAACATTTCCTCATAGCCTTCTCTACAATCTGAGGTAATAAAGAGAGAGAGAATTAGGAACATTTCCTCATAGACTCCTCTACAATCTGAGGTAATAAAGCGAGAGAGAGAAGTAGGAACATTTCCTCATAGACTTCTCTACAATCTGAGGTAATAAAGCGAGAGAGAGAATTAGGAACATTTCCTCATAGACTTCTCTACAATCTGAGGTAATAAAGCGAGAGAGAGAAGAAGGAACATTTCCTCATAGCCTTCTCTACAATCTGAGGTAATAAAGACAGAGAGAAGAAGGAATATTCCTCATAGACTTCTATACAATCTGAGGTAATAAAGAGAGAGAGAAGTAGAAACATTTCCTCATAGACTTCTCTACAATCTGAGGTAATAAAGAGAGAGAGAGAAGTAGGAACATTTCCTCATAGACTTCTAAACAATCTGAGGTAATAAAGAGAGAGAGAAGTAGGAACATTTCCTCATAGACTTCTATACAATCTGAGGTAATAAAGAGAGAGAGAAGTAGGAACATTTCCTCATAGACTTCTCTACAATCTGAGGTAATAAAGAGAGAGAGAAGCAGGAACATTTCCTCATAGACTTCTCTACAATCTGAGGTAATAAAGAGAGAGAAGTAGGAACATTTCCTCATAGACTTCTCTACAATCTGAAGTAATAAAGAGAGAGAGAAGTAGGAACATTTCCTCATAGACTTCTTTACAATCTGAAGTATTAAAGAGAGAGAGAGAAGTAGGAACATTTCCTCATAGACTTCTCTACAATCTGAGGTAATAAAGAGAGAGAGAAGTAGGAACATTTCCTCATATACTTCTATACAATCTGAGGTAATAAAGAGAGAGAAAAGTAGGAACATTTCCTCATAGACTTCTATACAATCTGAGGTAATAAAGAGAGAGAGAAGTAGGAACATTTCCTCATACACTTCTATACAACCTGAGGTAATAAAGAGAGAGAGAAGTAGGAACATTTCCTCATAGACTTCTCTACAATCTGAGTTAATAAAGAGAGAGAGAAGTAGGAACATTTACTCATAGCCTTCTCTACAATCTGAGGTAATAAAGAGAGAGAGAAGTAGGAACATTTCCTCATAGACTTCTCTACAATCTGAGGTAATAAAGAGAGAGAGAGAAGTAGGAACATTTCCTCATAGACTTCTCTACAATCTGAGGTAATAAAGAGAGAGAGAGAAGAAGGAACATTTCCTCATAGCCTTCTCTACAATCTGAGGTAATAAAGAGAGAGAGAAGTAGGAACATTTCCTCATAGACTTCTCTACAATCTGAGTTAATAAAGAGAGAGAGAAGTAGGAACATTTCCTCATAGCCTTCTCTACAATCTGAGGTAATAAAGAGAGAGAGAGAAGTAGGAACATTTCCTCATAGACTTCTCTACAATCTGAGGTAATAAAGAGAGAGAGAGAAGTAGGAACATTTCCTCATAGACTTCTCTACAATCTGAGGTAATAAAGAGAGAGAGAGAAGAAGGAACATTTCCTCATAGACTTCTATACAATCTGAGGTAATAAAGAGAGAGAGAAGTAGGAACATTTCCTCATATACTTCTCTACAATCTGAGGTAATAAAGAGAGAGAGAAGCAGGAACATTTCCTCATAGACTTCTCTACAATCTGAGGTAATAAAGAGAGAGAGAGAAGTAGGAACATTTCCTCATAGACTTCTAAACAATCTGAGGTAATAAAGAGAGAGAGAAGTAGGAACATTTCCTCATAGACTTCTATACAATCTGAGGTAATAAAGAGAGAGAGAAGTAGGAACATTTCCTCATAGACTTCTCTACAATCTGAGGTAATAAAGAGAGAGAGAAGAAGGAACATTTCCTCATAGACTTCTCTACAATCTGAAGTAATAAAAAGAGAGAGAAGTAGGAACATTTCCTCATAGACTTCTCTACAATCTGAGGTAATAAAGAGAGAGAGAAGTAGGAACATTTCCTCATAGACTTCTCTACAATCTGAGTTAATAAAGAGAGAGAGAAGTAGGAACATTTCCTCATAGCCTTCTCTACAATCTGAGGTAATAAAAAGAGAGAGAGAAGTATGAACATTTCCTCATAGACTTCTAGACAATCTGAGGTAATAAAGAGAGAGAGAGAGAAGTAGGAACATTTCCTCATAGACTTCTATACAATCTGAGGTAATAAAGAGAGAGAGAAGTAGGAACATTTCCTCATAGACTTCTATACAATCTGAGGTAATAAAGAGAGAGAGAAGCAGGAACATTTCCTCATAGACTTCTCTACAATCTGAGGTAATAAAGAGAGAGAGAAGTAGGAATATTTCCTCATAGACTTCTATACAATCTGAGGTAATAAAGAGAGAGAGAGAAGTAGGAAAATTTCCTCATAGACTTCTTTAAAATCTGAGGCAATAAAAAGAGAAGTAGGAATATTTCCTCATAGACTTCTCTACAATATGAGGTCATAAAGAGAGAGAGAAGTATGAACATTTCCTCATAGACTTCTCTAAAATCTGAGGCAATAAAAAGAGAAGTAGGAACATTTCCTCATAGACTTCTATACAATCTGAGGTAGTAAAGAGAGAGAGAGAAGTAGGAACAATTCCTCACAGCCTTCTCTACAATCTGAGGTAATAAAGAGAGAGAGAAGTAGGAACATTTCCTCATAGACTTCTATACAATCTGAGGTAGTAAAGAGAGAGAGAGAAGTAGGAACATTTCCTCATAGACTTCTATACAATCTGAGGTAATAAAGAGAGAGAGAGAAGTAGGAACATTTCCTCATAGACTTCTATACAATCTGAGGTAATAAAGAGAGAGAGAGAAGAAGGAATATTTGCTCATAGACTTCTATACAATCTGAGGTAATAAAGAGAGAGAGAAGTAGGAACATTTCCTCATAGACTTCTCTACAATCTGAGGTAATAAAGAGAGAGAGAATTAGGAACATTTCCTCATAGAGTTCTATACAATCTGAGGTAATAAAGAGAGAGAGAAGTAGGAACATTTACTCATAGATTTCTATACAATCTGAGGTAATAAAGAGAGAGAGAAATAGGAACATTTCCTCATAGACTTCTCTACAATCTGAGGTAATAAAGAGAGAGAGAATTAGGAACATTTCCTCATAGAGTTCTATACAATCTGAGGTAATAAAGAGAGAGAGAAGTAGGAACATTTACTCATAGATTTCTATACAATCTGAGGTAATAAAGAGAGAGAGAAATAGGAACATTTCCTCATAGACTTCTCTACAATCTGAGGTAATAAAGAGAGAGAGAAGTAGGAACAATTCCTCATAGCCTTCTCTACAATCTGAGGTAATAAAGAGAGAGAGAAGTAGGAACATTTCCTCATAGACTTCTCTACAATCTGAGGTAATAAAGAGAGAGAGAGAAGTAGGAACATTTCCTCATAGACTTCTATACAATCTGAGGTAATAAAGAGAGAGAGAGAAGTAGGAACATTTCCTCATAGACTTCTATACAATCTGAGATAATAAAGAGAGAGAGAGAAGTATGAACATTTCCTCAAAGACTTCTCTACAATCTGAGGTAATAAAGAGATAGAGAGAAGTAGGAACATTTCCTCATAGTCTTCTCTACAATCTGAGGTAATAAAGAGAGAGAGAGAAGTATGAACATTTCCTCATACACTTCTATACAATCTGAGTTAATAAAGAGAGAGAGAAGTAGGAACATTTCCTCATAGACTTCTATACAATCTGAGATAATAAAGAGAGAGAGAGAAGTATGAACATTTCCTCAAAGACTTCTCTACAATCTGAGGTAATAAAGAGATAGAGAGAAGTAGGAACATTTCTTCATAGTCTTCTCTACAATCTGAGGTAATAAAGAGAGAGAGAGAAGTATGAACATTTCCTCATACACGTCTATACAATCCGAGTTAATAAAGAGAGAGAGAAGTAGGAACATTTCCTCATAGAATTCTATACAATCCTCATAGACTTCTATACAATCTGAGGTAATAAAGAGAGAGAGATAAGTAGGAACATTTCCTCATAGACTTCTCTACAATCTGAGGTATTAAAGAGAGAGAGAGAAGTAGGAACATTTCCTCATAGACTTCTCTACAATCTGAGGTATTAAAGAGAGAGAGAGAAGTAGGAACATTTCCTCATAGACTTCTCTACAATCTGAGGTAATAAAGAGAGAGATAAGTAGGAACATTTCCTCATAGACTTCTCTACAATCTGAGGTAATAAAGAGAGAGAGAAGTAGGAACATTTCCTCATAGACTTCTCTACAATCTGAGGTATTAAAGAGAGAGAGAGAGAAGTAGGAACATTTCCTCATAGACTTCTCTACAATCTGAGGTAATAAAGAGAGAGAGAAGTAGGAACATTTCCTCATATACTTCTCTACAATCTGAGGTAATAAAGAGAGAGAGAAGTAGGAACATTTCCTCATAGACTTCTCTACAATCTGAGGTAATAAAGAGAGAGAGAAGTAGGAACATTTCCTCATATACTTCTCTACAATCTGAGGTAATAAAGAGAGAGAGAAGTAGGAACATTTCCTCATAGACTTCTCTACAATCTGAGTTAATAAAGAGAGAGAGAAGTAGGAACATTTCCTCATAGACTTCTCTACAATCTGAGGTAATAAAGAGAGAGAGAAGTAGGAACATTTCCTCATAGACTTCTCTACAATCTGAGGTAATAAAGAGAGAAGTAGGAACATTTCCTCATAGACTTCTCTACAATCTGAGGTAATAAAGAGAGAGAAGTAGGAACATTTCCTCATAGACTTCTCTACAATCTGAAGTAATAAAGAGAGAGAGAAGTAGGAACATTTCCTCATAGACTTCTTTACAATCTGAGGTATTAAAGAGAGAGAGAGAATTAGGAATATTTCCTCATAGACTTCTCTACAATCTGAGGTAATAAAGAGAGAGAGAAGTAGGAACATTTCCTCATAGACTTCTCTACAATCTGAGGTAATAAAGAGAGAGAGAAGTAGGAACATTTCCTCATAGACTTCTCTACAATCTGAGGTAATAAAGAGAGAGAGAAGTAGGAACATTTCCTCATAGACTTCTCTACAATCTGAGGTATTAAAGAGAGAGAGAGAAGTAGGAACATTTCCTCATAGACTTCTCTACAATCTGAGGTAATAAAGAGAGAGAGAAGTAGGAACATTTCCTCATATACTTCTCTACAATCTGAGGTAATAAAGAGAGAGAGAAGTAGGAACATTTCCTCATAGACTTCTCTACAATCTGAGGTAATAAAGAGAGAGAGAAGTAGGAACATTTCCTCATATACTTCTCTACAATCTGAGGAAATAAAGAGAGAGAGAAGTAGGAACATTTCCTCATAGACTTCTCTACAATCTGAGGTAATAAAGAGAGAAGTAGGAACATTTCCTCATAGACTTCTCTACAATCTGAAGTAATAAAGAGAGAGAGAAGTAGGAACATTTCCTCATAGACTTCTCTACAATCTGAGGTAATAAAGAGAGAGAGAAGTAGGAACATTTCCTCATATACTTCTTTACAATCTGAGGTAATAAAGAGAGAGAGAAGTAGGAACATTTCCTCATACACTTCTATACAATCTGAGGTAATAAAGAGAGAGAGAAGTAGGAACATTTCCTAATAGACTTCTATACAATCTGAGGTAATAAAGAGAGAGAGAAGTAGGAACATTTCCTCATACACTTCTATACAACCTGAGTGTAATAAAGAGAGAGAGAAGTAGGAACATTTCCTCATAGACTTCTCTACAATCTGAGGTAATAAAGAGAGAGAGAAGTAAGAACATTTCCTCATAGACTTCTCTACAATCTGAGGTAATAAAGAGAGAGAGAAGTAGGAACATTTCCTCATAGCCTTCTCTACAATCTGAGGTAATAAAGAGAGAGAGAAGTAGGAACATTTCTTCATAGACTTCTCTACAATCTGAGGTAATAAAGAGAGAGAGAGAGAAGTAGGAACATTTCCTCATAGACTTCTCTACAATCTGAGTTAATAAAGAGAGAGAGAAGTATGAACATTTCCTCATAGACTTCTTTAAAATCTGAGGCAATAAAAAGAGAAGTAGGAACATTTCCTCATAGACTTCTATACAATCTGAGGTAGTAAAGAGAGAGAGAGAAGTAGGAACAATTCCTCACAGCCTTCTCTACAATCTGAGGTAATAAAGAGAGAGAGAAGTAGGAACATTTCCTCATAGACTTCTATACAATCTGAGGTAGTAAAGAGAGAGAGAGAAGTAGGAACATTTCCTCATAGACTTCTCTACAATCTGAGGTAATAAAGAGAGAGAGAGAAGTAGGAACATTTCCTCATAGACTTCTATACAATCTGAGGTAATAAAGAGAGAGAGAGAGAAGAAGGAATATTTGCTCATAGACTTCTATACAATCTGAGGTAATAAAGAGAGAGAGAAGTAGGAACATTTCCTCATAGACTTCTCTACAATCTGAGGTAATAAAGAGAGAGAGAATTAGGAACATTTCCTCATAGAGTTCTATACAATCTGAGGTAATAAAGAGAGAGAGAAGTAGGAACATTTACTCATAGATTTCTATACAATCTGAGGTAATAAAGAGAGAGAGAAATAGGAACATTTCCTCATAGACTTCTCTACAATCTGAGGTAATAAAGAGAGAGAGAAGTAGGAACAATTCCTCATAGACTTCTCTACAATCTGAGGTAATAAAGAGAGAGAGAGAAGTAGGAACATTTCCTCATAGACTTCTATACAATCTGAGGTAATAAAGAGAGAGAGAGAAGTAGGAACATTTCCTCATAGACTTCTATACAATCTGAGATAATAAAGAGAGAGAGAGAAGTATGAACATTTCCTCAAAGACTTCTCTACAATCTGAGGTAATAAAGAGATAGAGAGAAGTAGGAACATTTCCTCATAGTCTTCTCTACAATCTGAGGTAATAAAGAGAGAGAGAGAAGTATGAACATTTCCTCATACACTTCTATACAATCTGAGTTCATAAAGAGAGAGAGAAGTAGGAACATTTCCTCATATACTTCTATACAATCCGAGTTAATAAAGAGAGAGAGAAGTAGGAACATTTCCTCATAGACTTCTATACAATCTGAGGTAATAAAGAGAGAGAGAAGTAGGAACATTTCCTCATACACTTCTATACAATCTGAGGTAATAAAGAGAGAGAGAAGTAGGAACATTTCCTAATAGACTTCTATACAATCTGAGGTAATAAAGAGAGAGAGAAGTAGGAACATTTCCTCATACACTTCTATACAACCTGAGGTAATAAAGAGAGAGAGAAGTAGGAACATTTCCTCATAGACTTCTCTACAATCTGAGGTAATAAAGAGAGAGAGAAGTAGGAACATTTCCTCATAGACTTCTCTACAATCTGAGGTAATAAAGAGAGAGAGAAGTAGGAACATTTCCTCATAGCCTTCTCTACAATCTGAGGTAATAAAGAGAGAGAGAAGTAGGAACATTTCTTCATAGACTTCTCTACAATCTGAGTTAATAAAGAGAGAGAGAGAGAAGTAGGAACATTTCCTCATAGACTTCTCTACAATCTGAGGTCATAAAGAGAGAGAGAAGTATGAACATTTCCTCATATACTTCTCTAAAATCTGAGGCAATAAAAAGAGAAGTAGGAACATTTCCTCATAGACTTCTATACAATCTGAGGTAGTAAAGAGAGAGAGAGAAGTAGGAACAATTCCTCACAGCCTTCTCTACAATCTGAGGTAATAAAGAGAGAGAGAAGTAGGAACATTTCCTCATAGACTTCTATACAATCTGAGGTAGTAAAGAGAGAGAGAGAAGTAGGAACATTTCCTCATAGACTTCTCTACAATCTGAGGTAATAAAGAGAGAGAGAGAAGTAGGAACATTTCCTCATAGACTTCTATACAATCTGAGGTAATAAAGAGAGAGAGAGAGAAGAAGGAATATTTGCTCATAGACTTCTATACAATCTGAGGTAATAAAGAGAGAGAGAAGTAGGAACATTTCCTCATAGACTTCTCTACAATCTGAGGTAATAAAGAGAGAGAGAATTAGGAACATTTCCTCATAGAGTTCTATACAATCTGAGGTAATAAAGAGAGAGAGAAGTAGGAACATTTACTCATAGATTTCTATACAATCTGAGGTAATAAAGAGAGAGAGAAATAGGAACATTTCCTCATAGACTTCTCTACAATCTGAGGTAATAAAGAGAGAGAGAAGTAGGAACATTTCCTCATAGACTTCTCTACAATCTGAGGTAATAAAGAGAGAGAGAGAAGTAGGAACATTTCCTCATAGACTTCTATACAATCTGAGGTAATAAAGAGAGAGAGAGAAGTAGGAACATTTCCTCATAGACTTCTATACAATCTGAGATAATAAAGAGAGAGAGAGAAGTATGAACATTTCCTCAAAGACTTCTCTACAATCTGAGGTAATAAAGAGATAGAGAGAAGTAGGAACATTTCCTCATAGTCTTCTCTACAATCTGAGGTAATAAAGAGAGAGAGAGAAGTATGAACATTTCCTCATACACTTCTATACAATCTGAGTTCATAAAGAGAGAGAGAAGTAGGAACATTTCCTCATATACTTCTATACAATCCGAGTTAATAAAGAGAGAGAGAAGTAGGAACATTTCCTCATAGAATTCTATACAATCCTCATAGACTTCTATACAATCTGAGGTAATAAAGAGAGAGATAAGTAGGAACATTTCCTCATAGACTTCTATACAATCTGAGGTAATAAAGAGAGAGAGAAGTAGGAACATTTCCTCATAGACTTCTCTACAATCTGAGGTATTAAAGAGAGAGAGAGAAGTAGGAACATTTCCTCATAGACTTCTCTACAATCTGAGGTAATAAAGAGAGAGAGAAGTAGGAACATTTCCTCATAGACTTCTCTCCAATCTGAGGTAATAAAGAGAGAGAAGTAGGAACATTTCCTCATAGACTTCTCTACAATCTGAGGTAATAAAGAAAGAGAGAAGTAGGAACATTTCCTCATAGACTTCTCTACAATCAGAGGTAATAAAGACAGAGAAGTAGGAACATTTCCTCATAGACTTCTCTACAATCTGAAGTAATAAAGAGAGAGAGAAGTAGGAACATTTCCTCATAGACTTCTTTACAATCTGAGGTATTAAAGAGAGAGAGAGAATTAGGAATATTTCCTCATAGACTTCTCTACAATCTGAGGTAATAAAGAGAGAGAGAAGTAGGAACATTTCCTCATAGACTTCTCTACAATCTGAGGTAATAAAGAGAGAGAGAAGTAGGAACATTTCCTCATAGACTTCTCTACAATCTGAGGTAATAAAGAGAGGGAGAAGTAGGAACATTTCCTCATAGACTTCTCTACAATCTGAGGTATTAAAGAGAGAGAGAGAAGTAGGAACATTTCCTCATAGACTTCTCTACAATCTGAGGTAATAAAGAGAGAGAGAAGTAGGAACATTTCCTCATATACTTCTCTACAATCTGAGGTAATAAAGAGAGAGAGAAGTAGGAACATTTCCTCATAGACTTCTCTACAATCTGAGGTAATAAAGAGAGAGAGAAGTAGGAACATTTCCTCATAGACTTCTATACAATCTGAGGAAATAAAGAGAGAGAGAAGTAGGAACATTTCCTCATATACTTCTCTACAATCTGAGGAAATAAAGAGAGAGAGAAGTAGGAACATTTCCTCATAGACTTCTCTACAATCTGAGGTAATAAAGAGAGAAGTAGGAACATTTCCTCATAGACTTCTCTCCAATCTGAGGTAATAAAGAGAGAGAAGTAGGAACATTTCCTCATAGACTTCTCTACAATCTGAAGTAATAAAGAGAGAGAGAAGTAGGAACATTTCCTCATAGACTTCTCTACAATCTGAGGTAATAAAGAGAGAGAGAAGTAGGAACATTTCCTCATACACTTCTATACAATCTGAGGTAATAAAGAGAGAGAGAAGTAGGAACATTTCCTCATAGACTTCTCTACAATCTGAGGTAATAAAGAGAGAGAGAAGTAGGAACATTTCCTCATAGACTTCTCTACAATCTGAGGTAATAAAGAGAGAGAGAGAGAAGTAGGAATATTTCCTCATAGACTTCTCTACAATCTGAGGTAATAAAGAGAGAGAGAAGTAGGAACATTTCCTCATAGACTTCTCTACAATCTGAGTTAATAAAGAGAGAGAGAAGTAGGAACATTTCCTCATAGCCTTCTCTACAATCTGAGGTAATAAAGAGAGAGAGAAATAGGAACATTTCCTCATAGACTTCTCTACAATCTGAGGTAATAAAGAGAGAGAGAAGTAGGAACATTTCCTCATATACTTCTATACAATCTGAGTTAATAAAGAGAGAGAGAAGTAGGAACATTTCCTCATAGACTTTTCTACAATCTGAGGTAATAAAGAGAGAACTAGGAACATTTCCTCATATACTTCTCTACAATCTGAGGTAATAAAGAGAGAGAGAAGTAGGAACATTTCCTCATAGACTTCTCTACAATCTGAGGTATTAAAGAGAGAGAGAGAAGTAGGAACATTTCCTCATAGACTTCTCTACAATCTGAGGTAATAAAGAGAGAGAGAAGTAGGAACATTTCCTCATATACTTCTCTACAATCTGAGGTAATAAAGAGAGAGGGAAGTAGGAACATTTCCTCATATACTTCTCTACAATCTGAGGTAATAAAGAGAGAGAGAAGTAGGAACATTTCCTCATAGACTTCTCTACAATCTGAGGTAATAAAGAGAGAGAGAAATAGGAACATTTCCTCAAATACTTCTCTACAATCTGAGGTAATAAAGAGAGAGAGAAGTAGGAACATTTCCTCATAGACTTCTCTACAATCTGAGGTAATAAAGAGAGAGAGAAGTAGGAACATTTCCTCATAGACTTCTATACAATCTGAGGTTATAAAGAGAGAGAGAAGTAGGAACATTTCCTCATAGACTTCTATACAATCTGAGGTAATAAAGAGAGAGAGAAGTAGGAACATTTCCTCATAGACTTCTCTACAATCTGAGGTAATAAAGAGAGAGAGAGAAGAAGGAACATTTCCTCATAGCCTTCTCTACAATCTGAGGTAATAAAGAGAGAGAGAAGTAGGAACATTTCCTCATAGACTTCTATACAATCTGAGGTAGTAAAGAGAGAGAGAGAAGTAGGAACATTTCCTCATAGACTTCTCTACAATCTGAGGTAATAAAGAGAGAGAGAGAAGTAGGAACATTTCCTCATAGACTTCTATACAATCTGAGGTAATAAAGAGAGAGAGAGAGAAGAAGGAATATTTGCTCATAGACTTCTATACAATCTGAGGTAATAAAGAGAGAGAGAAGTAGGAACATTTCCTCATAGACTTCTCTACAATCTGAGGTAATAAAGAGAGAGAGAATTAGGAACATTTCCTCATAGAGTTCTATACAATCTGAGGTAATAAAGAGAGAGAGAAGTAGGAACATTTACTCATAGATTTCTCTACAATCTGAGGTAATAAAGAGAGAGAGAATTAGGAACATTTCCTCATAGAGTTCTATACAATCTGAGGTAATAAAGAGAGAGAGAAATAGGAACATTTCCTCATAGACTTCTCTACAATCTGAGGTAATAAAGAGAGAGAGAAGTAGGAACATTTCCTCATAGACTTCTCTACAATCTGAGGTAATAAAGAGAGAGAGAGAAGTAGGAACATTTCCTCATAGACTTCTATACAATCTGAGGTAATAAAGAGAGAGAGAGAAGTAGGAACATTTCCTCATAGACTTCTATACAATCTGAGATAATAAAGAGAGAGAGAGAAGTATGAACATTTCCTCAAAGACTTCTCTACAATCTGAGGTAATAAAGAGATAGAGAGAAGTAGGAACATTTCCTCATAGTCTTCTCTACAATCTGAGGTAATAAAGAGAGAGAGAGAAGTATGAACATTTCCTCATACACTTCTATACAATCTGAGTTCATAAAGAGAGAGAGAAGTAGGAACATTTCCTCATATACTTCTATACAATCCGAGTTAATAAAGAGAGAGAGAAGTAGGAACATTTCCTCATAGAATTCTATACAATCCTCATAGACTTCTATACAATCTGAGGTAATAAAGAGAGAGATAAGTAGGAACATTTCCTCATAGACTTCTATACAATCTGAGGTAATAAAGAGAGAGAGAAGTAGGAACATTTCCTCATAGACTTCTCTACAATCTGAGGTATTAAAGAGAGAGAGAGAAGTAGGAACATTTCCTCATAGACTTCTCTACAATCTGAGGTAATAAAGAGAGAGAGAAGTAGGAACATTTCCTCATAGACCTCTCTCCAATCTGAGGTAATAAAGAGAGAGAAGTAGGAACATTTCCTCATACACTTCTATACAATCAGAGGTAATAAAGACAGAGAAGTAGGAACATTTCCTCATAGACTTCTCTACAATCAGAGGTAATAAAGACAGAGAAGTAGGAACATTTCCTCATAGACTTCTCTACAATCTGAAGTAATAAAGAGAGAGAGAAGTAGGAACATTTCCTCATAGACTTCTTTACAATCTGAGGTATTAAAGAGAGAGAGAGAATTAGGAATATTTCCTCATAGACTTCTCTACAATCTGAGGTAATAAAGAGAGAGAGAAGTAGGAACATTTCCTCATAGACTTCTCTACAATCTGAGGTAATAAAGAGAGAGAGAAGTAGGAACATTTCCTCATAGACTTCTCTACAATCTGAGGTAATAAAGAGAGGGAGAAGTAGGAACATTTCCTCATAGACTTCTCTACAATCTGAGGTATTAAAGAGAGAGAGAGAAGTAGGAACATTTCCTCATAGACTTCTCTACAATTTGAGGTAATAAAGAGAGAGAGAAGTAGGAACATTTCCTCATATACTTCTCTACAATCTGAGGTAATAAAGAGAGAGAGAAGTAGGAACATTTCCTCATAGACTTCTCTACAATCTGAGGTAATAAAGAGAGAGAGAAGTAGGAACATTTCCTCATAGACTTCTATACAATCTGAGGAAATAAAGAGAGAGAGAAGTAGGAACATTTCCTCATATACTTCTCTACAATCTGAGGAAATAAAGAGAGAGAGAAGTAGGAACATTTCCTCATAGACTTCTCTACAATCTGAGGTAATAAAGAGAGAAGTAGGAACATTTCCTCATAGACTTCTCTCCAATCTGAGGTAATAAAGAGAGAGAAGTAGGAACATTTCCTCATAGACTTCTCTACAATCTGAAGTAATAAAGAGAGAGAGAAGTAGGAACATTTCCTCATAGACTTCTCTACAATCTGAGGTAATAAAGAGAGAGAGAAGTAGGAACATTTCCTCATACACTTCTATACAATCTGAGGTAATAAAGAGAGAGAGAAGTAGGAACATTTCCTCATAGACTTCTCTACAATCTGAGGTAATAAAGAGAGAGAGAAGTAGGAACATTTCCTCATAGACTTCTCTACAATCTGAGGTAATAAAGAGAGAGAGAGAGAAGTAGGAATATTTCCTCATAGACTTCTCTACAATCTGAGGTAATAAAGAGAGAGAGAAGTAGGAACATTTCCTCATAGACTTCTCTACAATCTGAGTTAATAAAGAGAGAGAGAAGTAGGAACATTTCCTCATAGCCTTCTCTACAATCTGAGGTAATAAAGAGAGAGAGAAATAGGAACATTTCCTCATAGACTTCTCTACAATCTGAGGTAATAAAGAGAGAGAGAAGTAGGAACATTTCCTCATATACTTCTATACAATCTGAGTTAATAAAGAGAGAGAGAAGTAGGAACATTTCCTCATAGACTTTTCTACAATCTGAGGTAATAAAGAGAGAACTAGGAACATTTCCTCATATACTTCTCTACAATCTGAGGTAATAAAGAGAGAGAGAAGTAGGAACATTTCCTCATAGACTTCTCTACAATCTGAGGTATTAAAGAGAGAGAGAGAAGTAGGAACATTTCCTCATAGACTTCTCTACAATCTGAGGTAATAAAGAGAGAGAGAAGTAGGAAAATTTCCTCATATACTTCTCTACAATCTGAGGTAATAAAGAGAGAGGGAAGTAGGAACATTTCCTCATATACTTCTCTACAATCTGAGGTAATAAAGAGAGAGAGAAGTAGGAACATTTCCTCATAGACTTCTCTACAATCTGAGGTAATAAAGAGAGAGAGAAATAGGAACATTTCCTCAAATACTTCTCTACAATCTGAGGTAATAAAGAGAGAGAGAAGTAGGAACATTTCCTCATAGACTTCTCTACAATCTGAGGTAATAAAGAGAGAGAGAAGTAGGAACATTTCCTCATAGACTTCTATACAATCTGAGGTTATAAAGAGAGAGAGAAGTAGGAACATTTCCTCATAGACTTCTATACAATCTGAGGTAATAAAGAGAGAGAGAAGTAGGAACATTTCCTCATAGACTTCTCTACAATCTGAGGTAATAAAGAGAGAGAGAGAAGAAGGAACATTTCCTCATAGCCTTCTCTACAATCTGAGGTAATAAAGAGAGAGAGAAGTAGGAACATTTCCTCATAGACTTCTCTACAATCTGAGTTAATAAAGAGAGAGAGAAGTAGGAACATTTCCTCATAGCCTTCTCTACAATCTGAGGTAATAAAAAGAGAGAGAGAAGTATGAACATTTCCTCATAGACTTCTAGACAATCTGAGGTAATAAAGAGAGAGAGAGAGAAGTAGGAACATTTCCTCATAGACTTCTATACAATCTGAGGTAATAAAGAGAGAGAGAAGTAGGAACATTTCCTCATAGACTTCTATACAATCTGAGGTAATAAAGAGAGAGAGAAGCAGGAACATTTCCTCATAGACTTCTCTACAATCTGAGGTAATAAAGAGAGAGAGAAGTAGGAACAATTCCTCATAGACTTCTATACAATCTGAGGTAATAAAGAGAGAGAGAGAAGTAGGAATATTTCCTCATAGACTTCTATACAATCTGAGGTAATAAAGAGAGAGAGAGAAGTAGGAAAATTTCCTCATAGACTTCTTTAAAATCTGAGGCAATAAAAAGAGAAGTAGGAATATTTCCTCATAGACTTCTCTACAATATGAGGTCATAAAGAGAGAGAGAAGTATGAACATTTCCTCATAGACTTCTCTAAAATCTGAGGCAATAAAAAGAGAAGTAGGAACATTTCCTCATAGACTTCTATACAATCTGAGGTAGTAAAGAGAGAGAGAGAAGTAGGAACAATTCCTCACAGCCTTCTCTACAATCTGAGGTAATAAAGAGAGAGAGAAGTAGGAACATTTCCTCATAGACTTCTATACAATCTGAGGTAGTAAAGAGAGAGAGAGAAGTAGGAACATTTCCTCATAGACTTCTATACAATCTGAGGTAATAAAGAGAGAGAGAGAAGTAGGAACATTTCCTCATAGACTTCTATACAATCTGAGGTAATAAAGAGAGAGAGAGAAGAAGGAATATTTGCTCATAGACTTCTATACAATCTGAGGTAATAAAGAGAGAGAGAAGTAGGAACATTTCCTCATAGACTTCTCTACAATCTGAGGTAATAAAGAGAGAGAGAATTAGGAACATTTCCTCATAGAGTTCTATACAATCTGAGGTAATAAAGAGAGAGAGAAGTAGGAACATTTACTCATAGATTTCTATACAATCTGAGGTAATAAAGAGAGAGAGAAATAGGAACATTTCCTCATAGACTTCTCTACAATCTGAGGTAATAAAGAGAGAGAGAATTAGGAACATTTCCTCATAGAGTTCTATACAATCTGAGGTAATAAAGAGAGAGAGAAGTAGGAACATTTACTCATAGATTTCTATACAATCTGAGGTAATAAAGAGAGAGAGAAATAGGAACATTTCCTCATAGACTTCTCTACAATCTGAGGTAATAAAGAGAGAGAGAAGTAGGAACAATTCCTCATAGCCTTCTCTACAATCTGAGGTAATAAAGAGAGAGAGAAGTAGGAACATTTCCTCATAGACTTCTCTACAATCTGAGGTAATAAAGAGAGAGAGAGAAGTAGGAACATTTCCTCATAGACTTCTATACAATCTGAGGTAATAAAGAGAGAGAGAGAAGTAGGAACATTTCCTCATAGACTTCTATACAATCTGAGATAATAAAGAGAGAGAGAGAAGTATGAACATTTCCTCAAAGACTTCTCTACAATCTGAGGTAATAAAGAGATAGAGAGAAGTAGGAACATTTCCTCATAGTCTTCTCTACAATCTGAGGTAATAAAGAGAGAGAGAGAAGTATGAACATTTCCTCATACACTTCTATACAATCTGAGTTAATAAAGAGAGAGAGAAGTAGGAACATTTCCTCATAGACTTCTATACAATCTGAGATAATAAAGAGAGAGAGAGAAGTATGAACATTTCCTCAAAGACTTCTCTACAATCTGAGGTAATAAAGAGATAGAGAGAAGTAGGAACATTTCTTCATAGTCTTCTCTACAATCTGAGGTAATAAAGAGAGAGAGAGAAGTATGAACATTTCCTCATACACGTCTATACAATCCGAGTTAATAAAGAGAGAGAGAAGTAGGAACATTTCCTCATAGAATTCTATACAATCCTCATAGACTTCTATACAATCTGAGGTAATAAAGAGAGAGAGATAAGTAGGAACATTTCCTCATAGACTTCTCTACAATCTGAGGTATTAAAGAGAGAGAGAGAAGTAGGAACATTTCCTCATAGACTTCTCTACAATCTGAGGTATTAAAGAGAGAGAGAGAAGTAGGAACATTTCCTCATAGACTTCTCTACAATCTGAGGTAATAAAGAGAGAGATAAGTAGGAACATTTCCTCATAGACTTCTCTACAATCTGAGGTAATAAAGAGAGAGAGAAGTAGGAACATTTCCTCATAGACTTCTCTACAATCTGAGGTATTAAAGAGAGAGAGAGAGAAGTAGGAACATTTCCTCATAGACTTCTCTACAATCTGAGGTAATAAAGAGAGAGAGAAGTAGGAACATTTCCTCATATACTTCTCTACAATCTGAGGTAATAAAGAGAGAGAGAAGTAGGAACATTTCCTCATATACTTCTATACAATCTGAGTTAATAAAGAGAGAGAGAAGTAGGAACATTTCCTCATAGACTTTTCTACAATCTGAGGTAATAAAGAGAGAACTAGGAACATTTCCTCATATACTTCTCTACAATCTGAGGTAATAAAGAGAGAGAGAAGTAGGAACATTTCCTCATAGACTTCTCTACAATCTGAGGTATTAAAGAGAGAGAGAGAAGTAGGAACATTTCCTCATAGACTTCTCTACAATCTGAGGTAATAAAGAGAGAGAGAAGTAGGAACATTTCCTCATATACTTCTCTACAATCTGAGGTAATAAAGAGAGAGGGAAGTAGGAACATTTCCTCATATACTTCTCTACAATCTGAGGTAATAAAGAGAGAGAGAAGTAGGAACATTTCCTCATAGACTTCTCTACAATCTGAGGTAATAAAGAGAGAGAGAAATAGGAACATTTCCTCAAATACTTCTCTACAATCTGAGGTAATAAAGAGAGAGAGAAGTAGGAACATTTCCTCATAGACTTCTCTACAATCTGAGGTAATAAAGAGAGAGAGAAGTAGGAACATTTCCTCATAGACTTCTATACAATCTGAGGTTATAAAGAGAGAGAGAAGTAGGAACATTTCCTCATAGACTTCTATACAATCTGAGGTAATAAAGAGAGAGAGAAGTAGGAACATTTCCTCATAGACTTCTCTACAATCTGAGGTAATAAAGAGAGAGAGAGAAGAAGGAACATTTCCTCATAGCCTTCTCTACAATCTGAGGTAATAAAGAGAGAGAGAAGTAGGAACATTTCCTCATAGACTTCTCTACAATCTGAGTTAATAAAGAGAGAGAGAAGTAGGAACATTTCCTCATAGCCTTCTCTACAATCTGAGGTAATAAAAAGAGAGAGAGAAGTATGAACATTTCCTCATAGACTTCTAGACAATCTGAGGTAATAAAGAGAGAGAGAGAGAAGTAGGAACATTTCCTCATAGACTTCTATACAATCTGAGGTAATAAAGAGAGAGAGAAGTAGGAACATTTCCTCATACACTTCTATACAATCTGAGTTAATAAAGAGAGAGAGAAGTAGGAACATTTCCTCATAGACTTCTATACAATCTGAGATAATAAAGAGAGAGAGAGAAGTATGAACATTTCCTCATAGACTTCTCTACAATCTGAGGTAATAAAGAGAGAGAGAAGTAGGAACATTTCCTCATATACTTCTCTACAATCTGAGGTAATAAAGAGAGAGAGAAGTAGGAACATTTCCTCATATACTTCTATACAATCTGAGTTAATAAAGAGAGAGAGAAGTAGGAACATTTCCTCATAGACTTTTCTACAATCTGAGGTAATAAAGAGAGAACTAGGAACATTTCCTCATATACTTCTCTACAATCTGAGGTAATAAAGAGAGAGAGAAGTAGGAACATTTCCTCATAGACTTCTCTACAATCTGAGGTATTAAAGAGAGAGAGAGAAGTAGGAACATTTCCTCATAGACTTCTCTACAATCTGAGGTAATAAAGAGAGAGAGAAGTAGGAACATTTCCTCATATACTTCTCTACAATCTGAGGTAATAAAGAGAGAGGGAAGTAGGAACATTTCCTCATATACTTCTCTACAATCTGAGGTAATAAAGAGAGAGAGAAGTAGGAACATTTCCTCATAGACTTCTCTACAATCTGAGGTAATAAAGAGAGAGAGAAATAGGAACATTTCCTCAAATACTTCTCTACAATCTGAGGTAATAAAGAGAGAGAGAAGTAGGAACATTTCCTCATAGACTTCTCTACAATCTGAGGTAATAAAGAGAGAGAGAAGTAGGAACATTTCCTCATAGACTTCTATACAATCTGAGGTTATAAAGAGAGAGAGAAGTAGGAACATTTCCTCATAGACTTCTATACAATCTGAGGTAATAAAGAGAGAGAGAAGTAGGAACATTTCCTCATAGACTTCTCTACAATCTGAGGTAATAAAGAGAGAGAGAGAAGAAGGAACATTTCCTCATAGCCTTCTCTACAATCTGAGGTAATAAAGAGAGAGAGAAGTAGGAACATTTCCTCATAGACTTCTCTACAATCTGAGTTAATAAAGAGAGAGAGAAGTAGGAACATTTCCTCATAGCCTTCTCTACAATCTGAGGTAATAAAAAGAGAGAGAAGTATGAACATTTCCTCATAGACTTCTAGACAATCTGAGGTAATAAAGAGAGAGAGAGAGAAGTAGGAACATTTCCTCATAGACTTCTATACAATCTGAGGTAATAAAGAGAGAGAGAAGTAGGAACATTTCCTCATAGACTTCTATACAATCTGAGGTAATAAAGAGAGAGAGAAGCAGGAACATTTCCTCATAGACTTCTCTACAATCTGAGGTAATAAAGAGAGAGAGAAGTAGGAACAATTCCTCATAGACTTCTATACAATCTGAGGTAATAAAGAGAGAGAGAGAAGTAGGAATATTTCCTCATAGACTTCTATACAATCTGAGGTAATAAAGAGAGAGAGAGAAGTAGGAAAATTTCCTCATAGACTTCTTTAAAATCTGAGGCAATAAAAAGAGAAGTAGGAATATTTCCTCATAGACTTCTCTACAATATGAGGTCATAAAGAGAGAGAGAAGTATGAACATTTCCTCATAGACTTCTCTAAAATCTGAGGCAATAAAAAGAGAAGTAGGAACATTTCCTCATAGACTTCTATACAATCTGAGGTAGTAAAGAGAGAGAGAGAAGTAGGAACAATTCCTCACAGCCTTCTCTACAATCTGAGGTAATAAAGAGAGAGAGAAGTAGGAACATTTCCTCATAGACTTCTATACAATCTGAGGTAGTAAAGAGAGAGAGAGAAGTAGGAACATTTCCTCATAGACTTCTATACAATCTGAGGTAATAAAGAGAGAGAGAGAAGTAGGAACATTTCCTCATAGACTTCTATACAATCTGAGGTAATAAAGAGAGAGAGAGAAGAAGGAATATTTGCTCATAGACTTCTATACAATCTGAGGTAATAAAGAGAGAGAGAAGTAGGAACATTTCCTCATAGACTTCTCTACAATCTGAGGTAATAAAGAGAGAGAGAATTAGGAACATTTCCTCATAGAGTTCTATACAATCTGAGGTAATAAAGAGAGAGAGAAGTAGGAACATTTACTCATAGATTTCTATACAATCTGAGGTAATAAAGAGAGAGAGAAATAGGAACATTTCCTCATAGACTTCTCTACAATCTGAGGTAATAAAGAGAGAGAGAATTAGGAACATTTCCTCATAGAGTTCTATACAATCTGAGGTAATAAAGAGAGAGAGAAGTAGGAACATTTACTCATAGATTTCTATACAATCTGAGGTAATAAAGAGAGAGAGAAATAGGAACATTTCCTCATAGACTTCTCTACAATCTGAGGTAATAAAGAGAGAGAGAAGTAGGAACAATTCCTCATAGCCTTCTCTACAATCTGAGGTAATAAAGAGAGAGAGAAGTAGGAACATTTCCTCATAGACTTCTCTACAATCTGAGGTAATAAAGAGAGAGAGAGAAGTAGGAACATTTCCTCATAGACTTCTATACAATCTGAGGTAATAAAGAGAGAGAGAGAAGTAGGAACATTTCCTCATAGACTTCTATACAATCTGAGATAATAAAGAGAGAGAGAGAAGTATGAACATTTCCTCAAAGACTTCTCTACAATCTGAGGTAATAAAGAGATAGAGAGAAGTAGGAACATTTCCTCATAGTCTTCTCTACAATCTGAGGTAATAAAGAGAGAGAGAGAAGTATGAACATTTCCTCATACACTTCTATACAATCTGAGTTAATAAAGAGAGAGAGAAGTAGGAACATTTCCTCATAGACTTCTATACAATCTGAGATAATAAAGAGAGAGAGAGAAGTATGAACATTTCCTCAAAGACTTCTCTACAATCTGAGGTAATAAAGAGATAGAGAGAAGTAGGAACATTTCTTCATAGTCTTCTCTACAATCTGAGGTAATAAAGAGAGAGAGAGAAGTATGAACATTTCCTCATACACGTCTATACAATCCGAGTTAATAAAGAGAGAGAGAAGTAGGAACATTTCCTCATAGAATTCTATACAATCCTCATAGACTTCTATACAATCTGAGGTAATAAAGAGAGAGAGATAAGTAGGAACATTTCCTCATAGACTTCTCTACAATCTGAGGTATTAAAGAGAGAGAGAGAAGTAGGAACATTTCCTCATAGACTTCTCTACAATCTGAGGTATTAAAGAGAGAGAGAGAAGTAGGAACATTTCCTCATAGACTTCTCTACAATCTGAGGTAATAAAGAGAGAGATAAGTAGGAACATTTCCTCATAGACTTCTCTACAATCTGAGGTAATAAAGGGAGAGAGAAGTAGGAACATTTCCTCATAGACTTCTCTACAATCTGAGGTAATAAAGAGAGAGAGAAGTAGGAACATTTCCTCATAGACTTCTCTACAATCTGAGGTATTAAAGAGAGAGAGAGAGAAGTAGGAACATTTCCTCATAGACTTATCTACAATCTGAGGTAATAAAGAGAGAGAGAAGTAGGAACATTTCCTCATATACTTCTCTACAATCTGAGGTAATAAAGAGAGAGAGAAGTAGGAACATTTCCTCATAGACTTCTCTACAATCTGAGGTAATAAAGAGAGAGAGAAGTAGGAACATTTCCTCATATACTTCTCTACAATCTGAGGTAATAAAGAGAGAGAGAAGTAGGAACATTTCCTCATAGACTTCTCTACAATCTGAGTTAATAAAGAGAGAGAGAAGTAGGAACATTTCCTCATAGACTTCTCTACAATCTGAGGTAATAAAGAGAGAGAGAAGTAGGAACATTTCCTCATAGACTTCTCTACAATCTGAGGTAATAAAGAGAGAAGTAGGAACATTTCCTCATAGACTTCTCTACAATCTGAGGTAATAAAGAGAGAGAAGTAGGAACATTTCCTCATAGACTTCTCTACAATCTGAAGTAATAAAGAGAGAGAGAAGTAGGAACATTTCCTCATAGACTTCTTTACAATCTGAGGTATTAAAGAGAGAGAGAGAATTAGGAATATTTCCTCATAGACTTCTCTACAATCTGAGGTAATAAAGAGAGAGAGAAGTAGGAACATTTCCTCATAGACTTCTCTACAATCTGAGGTAATAAAGAGAGAGAGAAGTAGGAACATTTCCTCATAGACTTCTCTACAATCTGAGGTAATAAAGAGAGAGAGAAGTAGGAACATTTCCTCATAGACTTCTCTACAATCTGAGGTATTAAAGAGAGAGAGAGAAGTAGGAACATTTCCTCATAGACTTCTCTACAATCTGAGGTAATAAAGAGAGAGAGAAGTAGGAACATTTCCTCATATACTTCTCTACAATCTGAGGTAATAAAGAGAGAGAGAAGTAGGAACATTTCCTCATAGACTTCTCTACAATCTGAGGTAATAAAGAGAGAGAGAAGTAGGAACATTTCCTCATATACTTCTCTACAATCTGAGGAAATAAAGAGAGAGAGAAGTAGGAACATTTCCTCATAGACTTCTCTACAATCTGAGGTAATAAAGAGAGAAGTAGGAACATTTCCTCATAGACTTCTCTACAATCTGAAGTAATAAAGAGAGAGAGAAGTAGGAACATTTCCTCATAGACTTCTCTACAATCTGAGGTAATAAAGAGAGAGAGAAGTAGGAACATTTCCTCATATACTTCTTTACAATCTGAGGTAATAAAGAGAGAGAGAAGTAGGAACATTTCCTCATACACTTCTATACAATCTGAGGTAATAAAGAGAGAGAGAAGTAGGAACATTTCCTAATAGACTTCTATACAATCTGAGGTAATAAAGAGAGAGAGAAGTAGGAACATTTCCTCATACACTTCTATACAACCTGAGTGTAATAAAGAGAGAGAGAAGTAGGAACATTTCCTCATAGACTTCTCTACAATCTGAGGTAATAAAGAGAGAGAGAAGTAGGAACATTTCCTCATAGACTTCTCTACAATCTGAGGTAATAAAGAGAGAGAGAAGTAGGAACATTTCCTCATAGCCTTCTCTACAATCTGAGGTAATAAAGAGAGAGAGAAGTAGGAACATTTCTTCATAGACTTCTCTACAATCTGAGGTAATAAAGAGAGAGAGAGAGAAGTAGGAACATTTCCTCATAGACTTCTCTACAATCTGAGTTAATAAAGAGAGAGAGAAGTATGAACATTTCCTCATAGACTTCTCTAAAATCTGAGGCAATAAAAAGAGAAGTAGGAACATTTCCTCATAGACTTCTATACAATCTGAGGTAGTAAAGAGAGAGAGAGAAGTAGGAACAATTCCTCACAGCCTTCTCTACAATCTGAGGTAATAAAGAGAGAGAGAAGTAGGAACATTTCCTCATAGACTTCTATACAATCTGAGGTAGTAAAGAGAGAGAGAGAAGTAGGAACATTTCCTCATAGACTTCTCTACAATCTGAGGTAATAAAGAGAGAGAGAGAAGTAGGAACATTTCCTCATAGACTTCTATACAATCTGAGGTAGTAAAGAGAGAGAGAGAAGTAGGAACATTTCCTCATAGACTTCTATACAATCTGAGGTAGTAAAGAGAGAGAGAGAAGTAGGAACATTTCCTCATAGACTTCTATACAATCTGAGGTAGTAAAGAGAGAGAGAGAAGTAGGAACAATTCCTCACAGCCTTCTCTACAATCTGAGGTAATAAAGAGAGAGAGAAGTAGGAACATTTCCTCATAGACTTCTATACAATCTGAGGTAGTAAAGAGAGAGAGAGAAGTAGGAACATTTCCTCATAGACTTCTCTACAATCTGAGGTAATAAAGAGAGAGAGAGAGAAGAAGGAATATTTGCTCATAGACTTCTATACAATCTGAGGTAATAAAGAGAGAGAGAAGTAGGAACATTTCCTCATAGACTTCTCTACAATCTGAGGTAATAAAGAGAGAGAGAATTAGGAACATTTCCTCATAGAGTTCTCTACAATCTGAGGTAATAAAGAGAGAGAGAAGTAGGAACATTTACTCATAGACTTCTCTACAATCTGAGGTAATAAAGAGAGAGAGAAGTAGGAACATTTCCTCATGCACTTCTATACAATCTGAGGTAATAAAGAGAGAGAGAAGTAGGAACATTTCCTCATAGACTTCTATAAAATCTGAGGTAATAAAGAGAGAGAGAGAAGTAGGAACATTTCCTCATATACTTCTTTACAATCTGAGGTAATAAAGAGAGAGAGAAGTAGGAACATTTCCTCATAGACTTCTATACAATCTGAGGTAATAAAGAGAGAGAGAGAAGTAGGAACATTTCCTCATAGACTTCTATAAAATCTGAGGTAATAAAGAGAGAGAGAAGTAGGAACATTTCCTCATACACTTCTCTACAATCTGAGGTCATAAAGAGAGAGAGAAGTAGGAACATTTCCTCATAGACTTCTATACAACCTGAGGTAATAAAGAGAGAGAGAAGTAGGAACATTTCCTCATAGACTTCTCTACAATCTGAGTTAATAAAGAGAGAGAGAAGTAGGAACATTTCCTCATAGCCTTCTCTACAATCTGAGGTAATAAAGAGAGAGAGAAGTAGGAACATTTCCTCATCGACTTCTCTACAATCTGAGGTAATAAAGAGAGAGAGAAGTAGGAACATTTCCTCATCGACTTCTCTACAATCTGAGGTAATAAAGAGAGAGAGAAGTAGGAACATTTCCTCATCGACTTCTATACAATCTGAGTTAATAAAGAGAGAGAGAAGTAGGAACATTTCCTCATATAATTATATACAATCTGAGTTAATAAAGAGAGAGAGAAGTAGGAACATTTCCTCATAGACTTCTCTACAATCTGAGGTAATAAAGAGAGAGAGAGAAGTCGGAAAATTTCCTCATAGACTTCTCTACAATCTGAGGTATTAAAGAGAGAGAGAGAGAAGTAGGAACATTTCCTCATAGACTTCTCTACAATCTGAGGTAATAAAGAGAGAGAGAAGTAGGAACATTTCCTCATATACTTCTCTACAAT
This sequence comes from Notothenia rossii, assembly GCF_949606895.1. NCBI lineage: Eukaryota > Metazoa > Chordata > Actinopteri > Perciformes > Nototheniidae > Notothenia > Notothenia rossii. Next base: position 170,866 of record NW_027640030.1, on the reverse strand, counting down.
CTGAGGTAATAAAGAGAGAGAGAAGTAGGAACGTTTCCTCATAGACTTCTCTACAATCTGAGGTAATAAAGAGAGAGAGAGAAGTAGGAACATTTCCTCATAGCCTTCTCTACAATCTGAGGTAATAAAGAGAGAGAGAAGTAGGAACATTTCCTCATAGACTTCTCTACAATCTGAGTTAATAAAGAGAGAGAGAAGTAGGAACATTTCCTCATAGCCTTCTATACAATCTGAGGTAATAAAGAGAGAGAGAAGTAGGAACATTTCCTCATAGACTTCTATACAATCTGAGGTAATAAAGAGAGAGAAGTAGGAACATTTCCTCATAGACTTCTCTACAATCTGAGGTAATAAAGAGACAAGTAGGAACATTTCCTCATAGACTTCTCTACAATCTGAGGTAATAAAGAGAGAGAGAGAGAAGTAGGAACATTTCCTCATAGCCTTCTATACAATCTGAGGTAATAAAGAGAGAGAGAAGTAGGAACATTTCCTCATAGCCTTCTATACAATCTGAGGTAATAAAGAGAGAGAGAAGTAGGAACATTTCCTCATAGACTTCTCTACAATCTGAGGTAATAAAGAGAGAGAGAAGTAGGAACATTTCCTCATAGACTTCTCTACAATCTGAGGTAATAAAGAGAGAAGTAGGAACATTTCCTCATAGACTTCTCTCCAATCTGAGGTAATAAAGAGAGAGAAGTAGGAACATGTCCTCATAGACTTCTCTACAATCTGAAGTAATATAGAGAGAGAGAAGTAGGAACATTTCCTCATAGACTTCTTTACAATCTGAGGTATTAAAGAGAGAGAGAGAAGTAGGAACATTTCCTCATAGACTTCTCTACAATCTGAGGTAATAAAGAGAGAGAGAAGTAGGAACATTTCCTCATACACTTCTATACAATCTGAGGTAATAAAGAGAGAGAGAAGTAGGAACATTTCCTCATAGACTTCTATACAATCTGAGGTAATAAAGAGAGAGAGAAGTAGGAACATTTCCTCATACACTTCTATACAACCTGAGGTAATAAAGAGAGAGAGAAGTAGGAACATTTCCTCATAGACTTCTCTACAATCTTAGTTAATAAAGAGAGAGAGAAGTAGGAACATTTCCTCATAGCCTTCTCTACAAACTGAGGTAATAAAGAGAGAGAGAAGTAGGAACATTTCCTCATAGACTTCTCTACAATCTGAGGTAATAAAGAGAGAGAGAGAAGTAGGAACATTTCCTCATAGACTTCTCTACAATCTGAGGTAATAAAGAGAGAGAGAGAAGAAGGAACATTTCCTCATAGACTTCTCTACAATCTGAGGTAATAAAGAGAGAGAGAGAAGAAGGAACATTTCCTCATATACTTCTCTACAATCTAAGGTAATAAAGAGAGAGAGAGAAGTAGGAACATTTCCTCATAGACTTCTCTACAATCTGAGGTAATAAAGAGAGAGAGAGAAGAAGGAACATTTCCTCATAGACTTCTCTACAATCTGAGGTAATAAAGAGAGAGAGAGAAGAAGGAACATTTCCTTATAGAATTCTATACAATCCTCATAGACTTTTCTACAATCTGAGGTAATAAAGAGAGAACTAGGAACATTTCCTCATATACTTCTCTACAATCTGAGGTAATAAAGAGAGAGAGAAGTAGGAACATTTCCTCATAGACTTCTCTACAATCTGAGGTATTAAAGAGAGAGAGAGAAGTAGGAACATTTCCTCATAGACTTCTCTACAATCTGAGGTAATAAAGAGAGAGAGAAGTAGGAACATTTCCTCATATACTTCTCTACAATCTGAGGTAATAAAGAGAGAGAGAAGTAGGAACATTTCCTCATAGACTTCTCTACAATCTGAGGTAATAAAGAGAGAGAGAAATAGGAACATTTCCTCAAATACTTCTCTACAATCTGAGGTAATAAAGAGAGAGAGAAGTAGGAACATTTCCTCATAGACTTCTCTACAATCTGAGTTAATAAAGAGAGAGAGAAGTAGGAACATTTCCTCATAGCCTTCTATACAATCTGAGGTAATAAAGAGAGAGAGAAGTAGGAACATTTCCTCATAGACTTCTATACAATCTGAGGTAATAAAGAGAGAGAGAAGTAGGAACATTTCCTCATAGACTTCTCTACAATCTGAGGTAATAAAGAGAGAAGTAGGAACATTTCCTCATAGACGTCTCTCCAATCTGAGGTAATAAAGAGAGAAGTAGGAACATTTCCTCATAGACTTCTCTACAATCTGAGGTAATAAAGAGAGAGAGAAGTAGGAACATTTCCTCATATACTTCTATACAATCTGAGGTAATAAAGAGAGAGAAGTAGGAACATTTCCTCATAGACTTCTCTACAATCTGAGTTAATAAAGAGAGAGAGAAGTAGGAACATTTCCTCATAGCCTTCTCTACAATCTGAGGTAATAAAGAGAGAGAGAAGTAGGAACATTTCCTCATAGACTTCTCTACAATCTGAGGTAATAAAGAGAGAGAGAGAAGTAGGAACATTTCCTCATATACTTCTCTACAATCTGAGGTAATAAAGAGAGAGAGAGAAGAAGGAACATTTCCTCATAGACTTCTCTACAATCTGAGGTAATAAAGAGAGAGAGAGAAGAAGGAACATTTCCTTATAGAATTCTATACAATCCTCATAGACTTTTCTACAATCTGAGGTAATAAAGAGAGAACTAGGAACATTTCCTCATATACTTCTCTACAATCTGAGGTAATAAAGAGAGAGAGAAGTAGGAACATTTCCTCATAGACTTCTCTACAATCTGAGGTAATAAAGAGAGAGAGAAATAGGAACATTTCCTCAAATACTTCTCTACAATCTGAGGTAATAAAGAGAGAGAGAAGTAGGAACATTTCCTCATAGACTTCTCTACAATCTGAGTTAATAAAGAGAGAGAGAAGTAGGAACATTTCCTCATAGCCTTCTATACAATCTGAGGTAATAAAGAGAGAGAGAAGTAGGAACATTTCCTCATAGACTTCTATACAATCTGAGGTAATAAAGAGAGAGAGAAGTAGGAACATTTCCTCATAGACTTCTCTACAATCTGAGGTAATAAAGAGAGAAGTAGGAACATTTCCTCATAGACGTCTCTCCAATCTGAGGTAATAAAGAGAGAAGTAGGAACATTTCCTCATAGACTTCTCTACAATCTGAGGTAATAAAGAGAGAGAGAAGTAGGAACATTTCCTCATATACTTCTATACAATCTGAGGTAATAAAGAGAGAGAAGTAGGAACATTTCCTCATAGACTTCTCTACAATCTGAGTTAATAAAGAGAGAGAGAAGTAGGAACATTTCCTCATAGCCTTCTCTACAATCTGAGGTAATAAAGAGAGAGAGAAGTAGGAACATTTCCTCATAGACTTCTCTACAATCTGAGGTAATAAAGAGAGAGAGAGAAGTAGGAACATTTCCTCATATACTTCTCTACAATCTGAGGTAATAAAGAGAGAGAGAAGTAGGAACATTTCCTCATAGACTTCTCTACAATCTGAGTTAATAAAGAGAGAGAGAAGTAGGAACATTTCCTCATAGCCTTCTCTACAATCTGAGGTATTAAAGAGAGAGAGAGAAGTAGGAACATTTCCTCATAGACTTCTCTTCAATCTGAGGTAATAAAGAGAGAGAGAAGTAGGAACATTTCCTCATATACTTCTCTACAATCTGAGGTAATAAAGAGAGAGAGAAGTAGGAACATTTCCTCATTGACTTCTCTACAATCTGAGGTAATAAAGAGAGAGAGAAGTAGGAACATTTCCTCATAGACTTCTCTACAATCTGAGGTAATAAAGAGAGAGAAGTAGGAACATTTCCTCATAGACTTCTCTACAATCTGAGGTAATAAAGAGAGAGAGAAGTAGGAACATTTCCTCATAGACTTCTCTACAATCTGAGGTAATAAAGAGAGAGAGAAGTAGGAACATTTCCTCATAGACTTCTTTACAATCTGAGGTAATAAAGAGAGAGAGAAGTAGGAACATTTCCTCATATACTTCTCTACAATCTGAGGTAATAAAGAGAGAGAGAAGTAGGAACATTTCCTCATAGACTTCTCTACAATCTGAGGTAATAAAGAGAGAGAGAAGTAGGAACATTTCCTCATATACTTCTCTACAATCTGAGGAAATAAAGAGAGAGAGAAGTAGGAACTCTGGGTATTTGTAAATGTTGAATATGTAAATATGATATCCTCTGTTGTTTGTATGTTGTTTTTATGTTTCATGTGGAACTAAATGATACAGGTCTCCCTTGTAAATGAGATCGATGATCTCAAGGGACTAATCTGTCTAAATAAAGGTTTGAAATGAAATGAAATGAGGAACATTTCCTCATAGACTTCTCTACAATCTGAGGTAATAAAGAGAGAGAAGTAGGAACATTTCCTCATAGACTTCTCTACAATCTGAAGTAATAAAGAGAGAGAGAAGTAGGAACATTTCCTCATAGACTTCTTTACAATCTGAGGTATTAAAGAGAGAGAGAGAAGTAGGAACATTTCCTCATAGACTTCTCTACAATCTGAGGTAATAAAGAGAGAAGTAGGAACATTTCCTCATAGACTTCTCTCCAATCTGAGGTAATAAAGAGAGAGAAGTAGGAACATTTCCTCATAGACTTCTCTACAATCTGAAGTAATAAAGAGAGAGAGAAGTAGGAACATTTCCTCATAGACTTCTCTACAATCTGAGGTAATAAAGAGAGAGAGAAGTAGGAACATTTCCTCATATACTTCTTTACAATCTGAGGTAATAAAGAGAGAGAGAAGTAGGAACATTTCCTCATGCACTTCTATACAATCTGAGGTCATAAAGAGAGAGAGAAGTAGGAACATTTCCTCATAGACTTCTATAAAATCTGAGGTAATAAAGAGAGAGAGAAGTAGGAACATTTCCTCATACACTTCTCTACAATCTGAGGTCATAAAGAGAGAGAGAAGTAGGAACATTTCCTCATAGACTTCTATACAACCTGAGGTAATAAAGAGAGAGAGAAGTAGGAACATTTCCTCATAGACTTCTCTACAATCTGAGTTAATAAAGAGAGAGAGAAGTAGGAACATTTCCTCATAGCCTTCTCTACAATCTGAGGTAATAAAGAGAGAGAGAAGTAGGAACATTTCCTCATAGACTTCTCTACAATCTGAGGTAATAAAGAGAGAGAGAGAAGTAGGAACATTTCCTCATATACTTCTATACAATCTGAGTTAATAAAGAGAGAGAGAGAAGTAGGAACATTTCCTCATAGACTTCTCTACAATCTGAGGTAATAAAGAGAGAGAGAAGTAGGAACATTTCCTCATAGACTTCTCTACAATCTGAGTTAATAAAGAGAGAGAGAAGTAGGAACATTTCCTCATAGCCTTCTCTACAATCTGAGGTAATAAAGAGAGAGAGAAGTAGGAACATTTCCTCATAGACTTCTCTACAATCTGAGGTAATAAAGAGAGAGAGAAGTAGGAACATTTCCTCATATAATTATATACAATCTGAGTTAATAAAGAGAGAGAGAAGTAGGAACATTTCCTCATAGACTTCTCTACAATCTGAGGTAATAAAGAGAGAGAGAAGTAGGAACATTTCCTCATAGACTTCTCTACAATCTGAGTTAATAAAGAGAGAGAGAAGTAGGAACATTTCCTCATAGCCTTCTCTACAATCTGAGGTAATAAAGAGAGAGAGAAGTAGGAACATTTCCTCATCGACTTCTCTACAATCTGAGGTAATAAAGAGAGAGAGAAGTAGGAACATTTCCTCATATACTTCTATACAATCTGAGTTAATAAAGAGAGAGAGAAGTAGGAACATTTCCTCATATAATTATATACAATCTGAGTTAATAAAGAGAGAGAGAAGTAGGAACATTTCCTCATAGACTTCTCTACAATCTGAGGTATTAAAGAGAGAGAGAGAGAAGTAGGAACATTTCCTCATAGACTTCTCTACAATCTGAGGTAATAAAGAGAGAGAGAAGTAGGAACATTTCCTCATATACTTCTCTACAATCTGAGGTAATAAAGAGAGAGAGAAGTAGGAACATTTCCTCATAGACTTCTCTACAATCTGAGGTAATAAAGAGAGAAGTAGGAACATTTCCTCATAGACTTCTCTCCAATCTGAGGTAATAAAGAGAGAGAAGTAGGAACATGTCCTCATAGACTTCTCTACAATCTGAAGTAATAAAGAGAGAGAGAAGTAGGAACATTTCCTCATAGACTTCTTTACAATCTGAGGTATTAAAGAGAGAGAGAGAAGTAGGAACATTTCCTCATAGACTTCTCTACAATCTGAGGTAATAAAGAGAGAGAGAAGTAGGAACATTTCCTCATACACTTCTATACAATCTGAGGTAATAAAGAGAGAGAGAAGTAGGAACATTTCCTCATAGACTTCTATACAATCTGAGGTAATAAAGAGAGAGAGAAGTAGGAACATTTCCTCATACACTTCTATACAACCTGAGGTAATAAAGAGAGAGAGAAGTAGGAACATTTCCTCATAGACTTCTCTACAATCTGAGTTAATAAAGAGAGAGAGAAGTAGGAACATTTCCTCATAGCCTTCTCTACAATCTGAGGTATTAAAGAGAGAGAGAGAAGTAGGAACATTTCCTCCTAGACTTCTCTTCAATCTGAGGTAATAAAGAGAGAGAGAAGTAGGAACATTTCCTCATATACTTCTCTACAATCTGAGGTAATAAAGAGAGAGAGAAGTAGGAACATTTCCTCATAGACTTCTCTACAATCTGAGGTAATAAAGAGAGAGAGAAGTAGGAACATTTCCTCATAGACTTCTCTACAATCTGAGGTATTAAAGAGAGAGAGAGAAGTAGGAACATTTCCTCATAGACTTCTCTACAATCTGAGGTAATAAAGAGAGAGAGAAGTAGGAACATTTCCTCATATACTTCTCTACAATCTGAGGAAATAAAGAGAGAGAGAAGTAGGAACATTTCCTCATAGACTTCTCTACAATCTGAGTTAATAAAGAGAGAGAGAAGTAGGAACATTTCCTCATAGACTTCTCTACAATCTGAGGTAATAAAGAGAGAGAGAAGTAGGAACATTTCCTCATAGCCTTCTCTACAATCTGAGGTAATAAAGAGAGAGAGAAGTAGGAACATTTCCTCATAGACTTCTCTACAATCTGAGGTAATAAAGAGAGAGAGAGAAGTAGGAACATTTCCTCATATACTTCTATACAATCTGAGTTAATAAAGAGAGAGAGAGAAGTAGGAACATTTCCTCATAGACTTCTCTACAATCTGAGGTAATAAAGAGAGAGAGAAGTAGGAACATTTCCTCATAGACTTCTCTACAATCTGAGTTAATAAAGAGAGAGAGAAGTAGGAACATTTCCTCATAGCCTTCTCTACAATCTGAGGTAATAAAGAGAGAGAGAAGTATGAACATTTCCTCATAGACTTCTCTACAATCTGAGTTAATAAAGAGAGAGAGAAGTAGGAACATTTCCTCATAGCCTTCTCTACAATCTGAGGTAATAAAGAGAGAGAGAAGTATGAACATTTCCTCATATACTTCTCTACAATCTGAGGTAATAAAGAGAGAGAGAAGTAGGAACATTTCCTCATAGACTTCTCTACAATCTGAGGTAATAAAGAGAGAGAGAAGTAGGAACATTTCCTCATATAATTATATACAATCTGAGTTAATAAAGAGAGAGAGAAGTAGGAACATTTCCTCATAGACTTCTCTACAATCTGAGGTAATAAAGAGAGAGAGAAGTAGGAACATTTCCTCATAGACTTCTCTACAATCTGAGTTAATAAAGAGAGAGAGAAGTAGGAACATTTCCTCATAGCCTTCTCTACAATCTGAGGTAATAAAGAGAGAGAGAAGTAGGAACATTTCCTCATCGACTTCTCTACAATCTGAGGTAATAAAGAGAGAGAGAAGTAGGAACATTTCCTCATATACTTCTATACAATCTGAGTTAATAAAGAGAGAGAGAAGTAGGAACATTTCCTCATATAATTATATACAATCTGAGTTAATAAAGAGAGAGAGAAGTAGGAACATTTCCTCATAGACTTCTCTACAATCTGAGGTATTAAAGAGAGAGAGAGAGAAGTAGGAACATTTCCTCATAGACTTCTCTACAATCTGAGGTAATAAAGAGAGAGAGAAGTAGGAACATTTCCTCATATACTTCTCTACAATCTGAGGTAATAAAGAGAGAGAGAAGTAGGAACATTTCCTCATAGACTTCTCTACAATCTGAGGTAATAAAGAGAGAAGTAGGAACATTTCCTCATAGACTTCTCTCCAATCTGAGGTAATAAAGAGAGAGAAGTAGGAACATGTCCTCATAGACTTCTCTACAATCTGAAGTAATAAAGAGAGAGAGAAGTAGGAACATTTCCTCATAGACTTCTTTACAATCTGAGGTATTAAAGAGAGAGAGAGAAGTAGGAACATTTCCTCATAGACTTCTCTACAATCTGAGGTAATAAAGAGAGAGAGAAGTAGGAACATTTCCTCATACACTTCTCTACAACCTGAGGTAATAAAGAGAGAGAGAAGTAGGAACATTTCCTCATAGACTTCTTTACAATCTGAGGTATTAAAGAGAGAGAGAGAAGTAGGAACATTTCCTCATAGACTTCTCTACAATCTGAGGTAATAAAGAGAGAGAGAAGTAGGAACATTTCCTCATACACTTCTATACAATCTGAGGTAATAAAGAGAGAGAGAAGTAGGAACATTTCCTCATAGACTTCTATACAATCTGAGGTAATAAAGAGAGAGAGAAGTAGGAACATTTCCTCATACACTTCTATACAACCTGAGGTAATAAAGAGAGAGAGAAGTAGGAACATTTCCTCATAGACTTCTCTACAATCTGAGTTAATAAAGAGAGAGAGAAGTAGGAACATTTCCTCATAGCCTTCTCTACAATCTGAGGTATTAAAGAGAGAGAGAGAAGTAGGAACATTTCCTCCTAGACTTCTCTTCAATCTGAGGTAATAAAGAGAGAGAGAAGTAGGAACATTTCCTCATATACTTCTCTACAATCTGAGGTAATAAAGAGAGAGAGAAGTAGGAACATTTCCTCATAGACTTCTCTACAATCTGAGGTAATAAAGAGAGAGAGAAGTAGGAACATTTCCTCATAGACTTCTCTACAATCTGAGGTATTAAAGAGAGAGAGAGAAGTAGGAACATTTCCTCATAGACTTCTCTACAATCTGAGGTAATAAAGAGAGAGAGAAGTAGGAACATTTCCTCATATACTTCTCTACAATCTGAGGAAATAAAGAGAGAGAGAAGTAGGAACATTTCCTCATAGACTTCTCTACAATCTGAGTTAATAAAGAGAGAGAGAAGTAGGAACATTTCCTCATAGACTTCTCTACAATCTGAGGTAATAAAGAGAGAGAAGTAGGAACATTTCCTCATAGACTTCTCTACAATCTGAAGTAATAAAGAGAGAGAGAAGTAGGAACATTTCCTCATAGACTTCTTTACAATCTGAGGTATTAAAGAGAGAGAGAGAAGTAGGAACATTTCCTCATAGACTTCTCTACAATCTGAGGTAATAAAGAGAGAAGTAGGAACATTTCCTCATAGACTTCTCTCCAATCTGAGGTAATAAAGAGAGAGAAGTAGGAACATTTCCTCATAGACTTCTCTACAATCTGAAGTAATAAAGAGAGAGAGAAGTAGGAACATTTCCTCATAGACTTCTCTACAATCTGAGGTAATAAAGAGAGAGAGAAGTAGGAACATTTCCTCATAGACTTCTCTACAATCTGAGGTAATAAAGAGAGAGAGAAGTAGGAACATTTCCTCATGCACTTCTATACAATCTGAGGTAATAAAGAGAGAGAGAAGTAGGAACATTTCCTCATAGACTTCTATAAAATCTGAGGTAATAAAGAGAGAGAGAGAAGTAGGAACATTTCCTCATATACTTCTTTACAATCTGAGGTAATAAAGAGAGAGAGAAGTAGGAACATTTCCTCATGCACTTCTATACAATCTGAGGTAATAAAGAGAGAGAGAAGTAGGAACATTTCCTCATAGACTTCTATAAAATCTGAGGTAATAAAGAGAGAGAGAAGTAGGAACATTTCCTCATACACTTCTCTACAAGCTGAGGTCATAAAGAGAGAGAGAAGTAGGAACATTTCCTCATAGACTTCTATACAACCTGAGGTAATAAAGAGAGAGAGAAGTAGGAACATTTCCTCATAGACTTCTCTACAATCTGAGTTAATAAAGAGAGAGAGAAGTAGGAACATTTCCTCATAGCCTTCTCTACAATCTGAGGTAATAAAGAGAGAGAGAAGTAGGAACATTTCCTCATAGACTTCTCTACAATCTGAGGTAATAAAGAGAGAGAGAGAAGTAGGAACATTTCCTCATAGCCTTCTCTACAATCTGAGGTAATAAAGAGAGAGAGAAGTAGGAACATTTCCTCATCGACTTCTCTACAATCTGAGGTAATAAAGAGAGAGAGAAGTAGGAACATTTCCTCATCGACTTCTATACAATCTGAGTTAACAAAGAGAGAGAGAAGTAGGAACATTTCCTCATATAATTATATACAATCTGAGTTAATAAAGAGAGAGAGAAGTAGGAACATTTCCTCATAGACTTCTCTACAATCTGAGGTAATAAAGAGAGAGAGAGAAGTCGGAAAATTTCCTCATAGACTTCTCTACAATCTGAGGTATTAAAGAGAGAGAGAGAGAAGTAGGAACATTTCCTCATAGACTTCTCTACAATCTGAGGTAATAAAGAGAGAGAGAAGTAGGAACATTTCCTCATATACTTCTCTACAATCTGAGGTAATAAAGAGAGAGAGAAGTAGGAACGTTTCCTCATAGACTTCTCTACAATCTGAGGTAATAAAGAGAGAGAGAGAAGTAGGAACATTTCCTCATAGCCTTCTCTACAATCTGAGGTAATAAAGAGAGAGAGAAGTAGGAACATTTCCTCATAGACTTCTCTACAATCTGAGTTAATAAAGAGAGAGAGAGAAGTAGGAACATTTCCTCATAGCCTTCTATACAATCTGAGGTAATAAAGAGAGAGAGAAGTAGGAACATTTCCTCATAGACTTCTATACAATCTGAGGTAATAAAGAGAGAGAAGTAGGAACATTTCCTCATAGACTTCTCTACAATCTGAGGTAATAAAGAGACAAGTAGGAACATTTCCTCATAGACTTCTCTACAATCTGAGGTAATAAAGAGAGAGAGAGAGAAGTAGGAACATTTCCTCATAGCCTTCTATACAATCTGAGGTAATAAAGAGAGAGAGAAGTAGGAACATTTCCTCATAGCCTTCTATACAATCTGAGGTAATAAAGAGAGAGAGAAGTAGGAACATTTCCTCATAGACTTCTCTACAATCTGAGGTAATAAAGAGAGAGAGAAGTAGGAACCTTTCCTCATAGACTTCTCTACAATCTGAGGTAATAAAGAGAGAAGTAGGAACATTTCCTCATAGACTTCTCTCGAATCTGAGGTAATAAAGAGAGAGAAGTAGGAACATGTCCTCATAGACTTCTCTACAATCTGAAGTAATATAGAGAGAGAGAAGTAGGAACATTTCCTCATAGACTTCTTTACAATCTGAGGTATTAAAGAGAGAGAGAGAAGTAGGAACATTTCCTCATAGACTTCTCTACAATCTGAGGTAATAAAGAGAGAGAGAAGTAGGAACATTTCCTCATACACTTCTATACAATCTGAGGTAATAAAGAGAGAGAGAAGTAGGAACATTTCCTCATAGACTTCTATACAATCTGAGGTAATAAAGAGAGAGAGAAGTAGGAACATTTCCTCATACACTTCTATACAACCTGAGGTAATAAAGAGAGAGAGAAGTAGGAACATTTCCTCATAGACTTCTCTACAATCTTAGTTAATAAAGAGAGAGAGAAGTAGGAACATTTCCTCATAGCCTTCTCTACAAACTGAGGTAATAAAGAGAGAGAGAAGTAGGAACATTTCCTCATAGACTTCTCTACAATCTGAGGTAATAAAGAGAGAGAGAGAAGTAGGAACATTTCCTCATAGACTTCTCTACAATCTGAGGTAATAAAGAGAGAGAGAGAAGAAGGAACATTTCCTCATAGACTTCTCTACAATCTGAGGTAATAAAGAGAGAGAGAGAAGAAGGAACATTTCCTCATATACTTCTCTACAATCTAAGGTAATAAAGAGAGAGAGAGAAGTAGGAACATTTCCTCATAGACTTCTCTACAATCTGAGGTAATAAAGAGAGAGAGAGAAGAAGGAACATTTCCTCATAGACTTCTCTACAATCTGAGGTAATAAAGAGAGAGAGAGAAGAAGGAACATTTCCTCATATACTTCTCTACAATCTAAGGTAATAAAGAGAGAGAGAGAAGAAGGAACATTTCCTCATAGACTTCTCTACAATCTGAGGTAATAAAGAGAGAGAGAGAAGTAGGAACATTTCCTCATAGACTTCTCTACAATCTGAGGTAATAAAGAGAGAGAGAGAAGAAGGAACATTTCCTCATAGACTTCTCTACAATCTGAGGTAATAAAGAGAGAGAGAGAAGAAGGAACATTTCCTCATATACTTCTCTACAATCTAAGGTAATAAAGAGAGAGAGAGAAGAAGGAACATTTCCTCATAGACTTCTCTACAATCTGAGGTAATAAAGAGAGAGAGAGAAGTAGGAACATTTCCTCATATACTTCTCTACAATCTAAGGTAATAAAGAGAGAGAGAAGTAGGAACATTTCCTCATAGACTTCTCTACAATCTGAGTTAATAAAGAGAGAGAGAAGTAGGAATATTTCCTCATAGACCTCTCTACAATCTGAGGTAATAAAGAGAGAGAGAGAAGTCGGAACAATTTCTCATAGCCTTATCTACAATCTAAGGCAATAAAGAGAGAGAGAAGTAGGAACATTTCCTCATATACTTCTCTACAATCTGAGGTAATAAAGAGAGAGAGAAGTAGGAACATTTCCTCATAGACTTCTCTACAATCTGAGGTAATAAAGAGAGAGAGAAGTAGGAACATTTCCTCATAGACTTCTATACAATCTGAGGTAATAAAGAGAGAGAGAAGTAGGAACATTTCCTCATAGACTTCTCTACAATCTGAGGTAATAAAGAGAGAGAGAAGTAGGAACATTTCCTCATAGCCTTCTCTACAATCTGAGGTAATAAAGAGAGAGAGAAGTAGGAACATTTCCTCATAGACTTCTCTACAATCTGAGGTAATAAAGAGAGAGAGAGAAGTAGGAACACTTCCTCATAGACTTCTCTACAATCTGAGGTAATAAAGAGAGAGAGAGAAGTAGGAACATTTCCTCATAGACTTCTCTACAATCTGAGGTAATAAAGAGAGAGAGAAGTAGGAACATTTCCTCATAGACTTCTATACAATCTGAGGTAATAAAGAGAGAGAAGTAGGAACATTTCCTCATAGACTTCTCTACAATATGAGGTAATAAAGAGACAAGTAGGAACATTTCCTCATAGACTTCTCTACAATCTGAGGTAATAAAGAGAGAGAGAGAGAAGTAGAAACATTTTCTCATAGACTTCTATACAATCTGAGGTAATAAAGAGAGAGAGAAGTAGGAACATTTCCTCATAGACTTCTCTACAATCTGAGGTAATAAAGAGAGAAGTAGGAACATTTCCTCATAGACTTCTCTCCAATCTGACGTAATAAAGAGAGAGAAGTAGGAACATGTCCTCATAGACTTCTCTACAATCTGAAGTAATATAGAGAGAGAGAAGTAGGAACATTTCCTCATAGACTTCTTTACAATCTGAGGTATTAAAGAGAGAGAGAGAAGTAGGAACATTTCCTCATAGACTTCTCTACAATCTGAGGTAATAAAGAGAGAGAGAAGTAGGAACATTTCCTCATAGACTTCTATACAATCTGAGGTAATAAAGAGAGAGAGAAGTAGGAACATTTCCTCATAGACTTCTATACAATCTGAGGTAATAAAGAGAGAGAGAAGTAGGAACATTTCCTCATACACTTCTCTACAATCTGAGGAAATAAAGAGAGAGAGAAGTAGGAACATTTCCTCATAGACTTCTCTAAAATCTGAGTTAATAAAGAGAGAGAGAAGTAGGAACATTTCCTCATAGACTTCTCTACAATCTGAGGTAATAAAGAGAGAGAGAAGTAGGAACATTTCCTCATATAATTATATACAATCTGAGTTAATAAAGAGAGAGAGAAGTAGGAACATTTCCTCATAGACTTCTCTACAATCTGAGGTAATAAAGAGAGAGAGAAGTAGGAACATTTCCTCATAGACTTCTCTACAATCTGAGTTAATAAAGAGAGAGAGAAGTAGGAACATTTCCTCATAGCCTTCTCTACAATCTGAGGTAATAAAGAGAGAGAGAAGTAGGAACATTTCCTCATCGACTTCTCTACAATCTGAGGTAATAAAGAGAGAGAGAAGTAGGAACATTTCCTCATATACTTCTATACAATCTGAGTTAATAAAGAGAGAGAGAAGTAGGAACATTTCCTCATATAATTATATACAATCTGAGTTAATAAAGAGAGAGAGAAGTAGGAACATTTCCTCATAGACTTCTCTACAATCTGAGGTATTAAAGAGAGAGAGAGAGAAGTAGGAACATTTCCTCATAGACTTCTCTACAATCTGAGGTAATAAAGAGAGAGAGAAGTAGGAACATTTCCTCATATACTTCTCTACAATCTGAGGTAATAAAGAGAGAGAGAAGTAGGAACATTTCCTCATAGACTTCTCTACAATCTGAGGTAATAAAGAGAGAAGTAGGAACATTTCCTCATAGACTTCTCTCCAATCTGAGGTAATAAAGAGAGAGAAGTAGGAACATGTCCTCATAGACTTCTCTACAATCTGAAGTAATAAAGAGAGAGAGAAGTAGGAACATTTCCTCATAGACTTCTTTACAATCTGAGGTATTAAAGAGAGAGAGAGAAGTAGGAACATTTCCTCATAGACTTCTCTACAATCTGAGGTAATAAAGAGAGAGAGAAGTAGGAACATTTCCTCATACACTTCTATACAATCTGAGGTAATAAAGAGAGAGAGAAGTAGGAACATTTCCTCATAGACTTCTATACAATCTGAGGTAATAAAGAGAGAGAGAAGTAGGAACATTTCCTCATACACTTCTATACAACCTGAGGTAATAAAGAGAGAGAGAAGTAGGAACATTTCCTCATAGACTTCTCTACAATCTGAGTTAATAAAGAGAGAGAGAAGTAGGAACATTTCCTCATAGCCTTCTCTACAATCTGAGGTATTAAAGAGAGAGAGAGAAGTAGGAACATTTCCTCCTAGACTTCTCTTCAATCTGAGGTAATAAAGAGAGAGAGAAGTAGGAACATTTCCTCATATACTTCTCTACAATCTGAGGTAATAAAGAGAGAGAGAAGTAGGAACATTTCCTCATAGACTTCTCTACAATCTGAGGTAATAAAGAGAGAGAGAAGTAGGAACATTTCCTCATAGACTTCTCTACAATCTGAGGTATTAAAGAGAGAGAGAGAAGTAGGAACATTTCCTCATAGACTTCTCTACAATCTGAGGTAATAAAGAGAGAGAGAAGTAGGAACATTTCCTCATATACTTCTCTACAATCTGAGGAAATAAAGAGAGAGAGAAGTAGGAACATTTCCTCATAGACTTCTCTACAATCTGAGTTAATAAAGAGAGAGAGAAGTAGGAACATTTCCTCATAGACTTCTCTACAATCTGAGGTAATAAAGAGAGAGAGAAGTAGGAACATTTCCTCATAGCCTTCTCTACAATCTGAGGTAATAAAGAGAGAGAGAAGTAGGAACATTTCCTCATAGACTTCTCTACAATCTGAGGTAATAAAGAGAGAGAGAGAAGTAGGAACATTTCCTCATATACTTCTATACAATCTGAGTTAATAAAGAGAGAGAGAGAAGTAGGAACATTTCCTCATAGACTTCTCTACAATCTGAGGTAATAAAGAGAGAGAGAAGTAGGAACATTTCCTCATAGACTTCTCTACAATCTGAGTTAATAAAGAGAGAGAGAAGTAGGAACATTTCCTCATAGCCTTCTCTACAATCTGAGGTAATAAAGAGAGAGAGAAGTAGGAACATTTCCTCATAGACTTCTATACAATCTGAGGTAATAAAGAGAGAGAGAAGTAGGAACATTTCCTCATATAATTATATACAATCTGAGTTAATAAAGAGAGAGAGAAGTAGGAACATTTCCTCATAGACTTCTCTACAATCTGAGGTAATAAAGAGAGAGAGAAGTAGGAACATTTCCTCATAGACTTCTCTACAATCTGAGTTAATAAAGAGAGAGAGAAGTAGGAACATTTCCTCATCGACTTCTCTACAATCTGAGGTAATAAAGAGAGAGAGAAGTAGGAACATTTCCTCATAGACTTCTCTACAATCTGAGTTAATAAAGAGAGAGAGAAGTAGGAACATTTCCTCATAGCCTTCTCTACAATCTGAGGTAATAAAGAGAGAGAGAAGTAGGAACATTTCCTCATCGACTTCTCTACAATCTGAGGTAATAAAGAGAGAGAGAAGTAGGAACATTTCCTCATATACTTCTATACAATCTGAGTTAATAAAGAGAGAGAGAAGTAGGAACATTTCCTCATATAATTATATACAATCTGAGTTAATAAAGAGAGAGAGAAGTAGGAACATTTCCTCATAGACTTCTCTACAATCTGAGGTATTAAAGAGAGAGAGAGAGAAGTAGGAACATTTCCTCATAGACTTCTCTACAATCTGAGGTAATAAAGAGAGAGAGAAGTAGGAACATTTCCTCATATACTTCTCTACAATCTGAGGTAATAAAGAGAGAGAGAAGTAGGAACATTTCCTCATAGACTTCTCTACAATCTGAGGTAATAAAGAGAGAAGTAGGAACATTTCCTCATAGACTTCTCTCCAATCTGAGGTAATAAAGAGAGAGAAGTAGGAACATGTCCTCATAGACTTCTCTACAATCTGAAGTAATAAAGAGAGAGAGAAGTAGGAACATTTCCTCATAGACTTCTTTACAATCTGAGGTATTAAAGAGAGAGAGAGAAGTAGGAACATTTCCTCATAGACTTCTCTACAATCTGAGGTAATAAAGAGAGAGAGAAGTAGGAACATTTCCTCATACACTTCTATACAATCTGAGGTAATAAAGAGAGAGAGAAGTAGGAACATTTCCTCATAGACTTCTATACAATCTGAGGTAATAAAGAGAGAGAGAAGTAGGAACATTTCCTCATACACTTCTATACAACCTGAGGTAATAAAGAGAGAGAGAAGTAGGAACATTTCCTCATAGACTTCTCTACAATCTGAGTTAATAAAGAGAGAGAGAAGTAGGAACATTTCCTCATAGCCTTCTCTACAATCTGAGGTATTAAAGAGAGAGAGAGAAGTAGGAACATTTCCTCCTAGACTTCTCTTCAATCTGAGGTAATAAAGAGAGAGAGAAGTAGGAACATTTCCTCATATACTTCTCTACAATCTGAGGTAATAAAGAGAGAGAGAAGTAGGAACATTTCCTCATAGACTTCTCTACAATCTGAGGTAATAAAGAGAGAGAGAAGTAGGAACATTTCCTCATAGACTTCTCTACAATCTGAGGTATTAAAGAGAGAGAGAGAAGTAGGAACATTTCCTCATAGACTTCTCTACAATCTGAGGTAATAAAGAGAGAGAGAAGTAGGAACATTTCCTCATATACTTCTCTACAATCTGAGGAAATAAAGAGAGAGAGAAGTAGGAACATTTCCTCATAGACTTCTCTACAATCTGAGTTAATAAAGAGAGAGAGAAGTAGGAACATTTCCTCATAGACTTCTCTACAATCTGAGGTAATAAAGAGAGAGAAGTAGGAACATTTCCTCATAGACTTCTCTACAATCTGAAGTAATAAAGAGAGAGAGAAGTAGGAACATTTCCTCATAGACTTCTTTACAATCTGAGGTATTAAAGAGAGAGAGAGAAGTAGGAACATTTCCTCATAGACTTCTCTACAATCTGAGGTAATAAAGAGAGAAGTAGGAACATTTCCTCATAGACTTCTCTCCAATCTGAGGTAATAAAGAGAGAGAAGTAGGAACATTTCCTCATAGACTTCTCTACAATCTGAAGTAATAAAGAGAGAGAGAAGTAGGAACATTTCCTCATAGACTTCTCTACAATCTGAGGTAATAAAGAGAGAGAGAAGTAGGAACATTTCCTCATAGACTTCTCTACAATCTGAGGTAATAAAGAGAGAGAGAAGTAGGAACATTTCCTCATGCACTTCTATACAATCTGAGGTAATAAAGAGAGAGAGAAGTAGGAACATTTCCTCATAGACTTCTATAAAATCTGAGGTAATAAAGAGAGAGAGAGAAGTAGGAACATTTCCTCATATACTTCTTTACAATCTGAGGTAATAAAGAGAGAGAGAAGTAGGAACATTTCCTCATGCACTTCTATACAATCTGAGGTAATAAAGAGAGAGAGAAGTAGGAACATTTCCTCATAGACTTCTATAAAATCTGAGGTAATAAAGAGAGAGAGAAGTAGGAACATTTCCTCATACACTTCTCTACAATCTGAGGTCATAAAGAGAGAGAGAAGTAGGAACATTTCCTCATAGACTTCTATACAACCTGAGGTAATAAAGAGAGAGAGAAGTAGGAACATTTCCTCATAGACTTCTCTACAATCTGAGTTAATAAAGAGAGAGAGAAGTAGGAACATTTCCTCATAGCCTTCTCTACAATCTGAGGTAATAAAGAGAGAGAGAAGTAGGAACATTTCCTCATAGACTTCTCTACAATCTGAGGTAATAAAGAGAGAGAGAGAAGTAGGAACATTTCCTCATAGCCTTCTCTACAATCTGAGGTAATAAAGAGAGAGAGAAGTAGGAACATTTCCTCATCGACTTCTCTACAATCTGAGGTAATAAAGAGAGAGAGAAGTAGGAACATTTCCTCATCGACTTCTATACAATCTGAGTTAATAAAGAGAGAGAGAAGTAGGAACATTTCCTCATATAATTATATACAATCTGAGTTAATAAAGAGAGAGAGAAGTAGGAACATTTCCTCATAGACTTCTCTACAATCTGAGGTAATAAAGAGAGAGAGAGAAGTCGGAAAATTTCCTCATAGACTTCTCTACAATCTGAGGTATTAAAGAGAGAGAGAGAGAAGTAGGAACATTTCCTCATAGACTTCTCTACAATCTGAGGTAATAAAGAGAGAGAGAAGTAGGAACATTTCCTCATATACTTCTCTACAATCTGAGGTAATAAAGAGAGAGAGAAGTAGGAACGTTTCCTCATAGACTTCTCTACAATCTGAGGTAATAAAGAGAGAGAGAGAAGTAGGAACATTTCCTCATAGCCTTCTCTACAATCTGAGGTAATAAAGAGAGAGAGAAGTAGGAACATTTCCTCATAGACTTCTCTACAATCTGAGTTAATAAAGAGAGAGAGAAGTAGGAACATTTCCTCATAGCCTTCTATACAATCTGAGGTAATAAAGAGAGAGAGAAGTAGGAACATTTCCTCATAGACTTCTATACAATCTGAGGTAATAAAGAGAGAGAAGTAGGAACATTTCCTCATAGACTTCTCTACAATCTGAGGTAATAAAGAGACAAGTAGGAACATTTCCTCATAGACTTCTCTACAATCTGAGGTAATAAAGAGAGAGAGAGAGAAGTAGGAACATTTCCTCATAGCCTTCTATACAATCTGAGGTAATAAAGAGAGAGAGAAGTAGGAACATTTCCTCATAGCCTTCTATACAATCTGAGGTAATAAAGAGAGAGAGAAGTAGGAACATTTCCTCATAGACTTCTCTACAATCTGAGGTAATAAAGAGAGAGAGAAGTAGGAACATTTCCTCATAGACTTCTCTACAATCTGAGGTAATAAAGAGAGAAGTAGGAACATTTCCTCATAGACTTCTCTCCAATCTGAGGTAATAAAGAGAGAGAAGTAGGAACATGTCCTCATAGACTTCTCTACAATCTGAAGTAATATAGAGAGAGAGAAGTAGGAACATTTCCTCATAGACTTCTTTACAATCTGAGGTATTAAAGAGAGAGAGAGAAGTAGGAACATTTCCTCATAGACTTCTCTACAATCTGAGGTAATAAAGAGAGAGAGAAGTAGGAACATTTCCTCATACACTTCTATACAATCTGAGGTAATAAAGAGAGAGAGAAGTAGGAACATTTCCTCATAGACTTCTATACAATCTGAGGTAATAAAGAGAGAGAGAAGTAGGAACATTTCCTCATACACTTCTATACAACCTGAGGTAATAAAGAGAGAGAGAAGTAGGAACATTTCCTCATAGACTTCTCTACAATCTTAGTTAATAAAGAGAGAGAGAAGTAGGAACATTTCCTCATAGCCTTCTCTACAAACTGAGGTAATAAAGAGAGAGAGAAGTAGGAACATTTCCTCATAGACTTCTCTACAATCTGAGGTAATAAAGAGAGAGAGAGAAGTAGGAACATTTCCTCATAGACTTCTCTACAATCTGAGGTAATAAAGAGAGAGAGAGAAGAAGGAACATTTCCTCATAGACTTCTCTACAATCTGAGGTAATAAAGAGAGAGAGAGAAGAAGGAACATTTCCTCATATACTTCTCTACAATCTAAGGTAATAAAGAGAGAGAGAGAAGTAGGAACATTTCCTCATAGACTTCTCTACAATCTGAGGTAATAAAGAGAGAGAGAGAAGAAGGAACATTTCCTCATAGACTTCTCTACAATCTGAGGAAATAAAGAGAGAGAGAGAAGAAGGAACATTTCCTCATATACTTCTCTACAATCTAAGGTAATAAAGAGAGAGAGAGAAGAAGGAACATTTCCTCATAGACTTCTCTACAATCTGAGGTAATAAAGAGAGAGAGAGAAGTAGGAACATTTCCTCATAGACTTCTCTACAATCTGAGGTAATAAAGAGAGAGAGAGAAGAAGGAACATTTCCTCATAGACTTCTCTACAATCTGAGGTAATAAAGAGAGAGAGAGAAGAAGGAACATTTCCTCATATACTTCTCTACAATCTAAGGTAATAAAGAGAGAGAGAGAAGAAGGAACATTTCCTCATAGACTTCTCTACAATCTGAGGTAATAAAGAGAGAGAGAGAAGTAGGAACATTTCCTCATATACTTCTCTACAATCTAAGGTAATAAAGAGAGAGAGAAGTAGGAACATTTCCTCATAGACTTCTCTACAATCTGAATTAATAAAGAGAGAGAGAAGTAGGAATATTTCCTCATAGACCTCTCTACAATCTGAGGTAATAAAGAGAGAGAGAGAAGTCGGAACAATTTCTCATAGCCTTATCTACAATCTAAGGCAATAAAGAGAGAGAGAAGTAGGAACATTTCCTCATATACTTCTCTACAATCTGAGGTAATAAAGAGAGAGAGAAGTAGGAACATTTCCTCATAGACTTCTATACAATCTGAGGTAATAAAGAGAGAGAGAAGCAGGAACATTTCCTCATAGACTTCTCTACAATCTGAGGTAATAAAGAGAGAGAGAAGTAGGAACATTTCCTCATAGACTTCTATACAATCTGAGGTAATAAAGAGAGAGAGAAGTAGGAACATTTCCTCATAGACTTCTCTACAATCTGAGGTAATAAAGAGAGAGAGAAGTAGGAACATTTCCTCATAGCCTTCTCTACAATCTGAGGTAATAAAGAGAGAGAGAAGTAGGAACATTTCCTCATAGACTTCTCTACAATCTGAGGTAATAAAGAGAGAGAGAGAAGTAGGAACACTTCCTCATAGACTTCTCTACAATCTGAGGTAATAAAGAGAGAGAGAGAAGTAGGAACATTTCCTCATAGACTTCTCTACAATCTGAGGTAATAAAGAGAGAGAGAAGTAGGAACATTTCCTCATAGACTTCTATACAATCTGAGGTAATAAAGAGAGAGAAGTAGGAACATTTCCTCATAGACTTCTCTACAATCTGAGGTAATAAAGAGACAAGTAGGAACATTTCCTCATAGACTTCTCTACAATCTGAGGTAATAAAGAGAGAGAGAGAGAAGTAGAAACATTTTCTCATAGACTTCTATACAATCTGAGGTAATAAAGAGAGAGAGAAGTAGGAACATTTCCTCATAGACTTCTCTACAATCTGAGGTAATAAAGAGAGAAGTAGGAACATTTCCTCATAGACTTCTCTCCAATCTGAGGTAATAAAGAGAGAGAAGTAGGAACATGTCCTCATAGACTTCTCTACAATCTGAAGTAATATAGAGAGAGAGAAGTAGGAACATTTCCTCATAGACTTCTTTACAATCTGAGGTATTAAAGAGAGAGAGAGAAGTAGGAACATTTCCTCATAGACTTCTCTACAATCTGAGGTAATAAAGAGAGAGAGAAGTAGGAACATTTCCTCATAGACTTCTATACAATCTGAGGTAATAAAGAGAGAGAGAAGTAGGAACATTTCCTCATAGACTTCTATACAATCTGAGGTAATAAAGAGAGAGAGAAGTAGGAACATTTCCTCATACACTTCTATACAACCTGAGGTAATAAAGAGAGAGAGAAGTAGGAACATTTCCTCATAGACTTCTCTACAATCTTAGTTAATAAAGAGAGAGAGAAGTAGGAACATTTCCTCATAGCCTTCTCTACAATCTGAGGTAATAAAGAGAGAGAGAGAAGTAGGAACATTTCCTCATAGACTTCTCTACAATCTGAGGTAATAAAGAGAGAGAGAGAAGAAGGAACATTTCCTCATAGACTTCTCTACAATCTGAGGTAATAAAGAGAGAGAGAGAAGAAGGAACATTTCCTCATATACTTCTCTACAATCTAAGGTAATAAAGAGAGAGAGAGAAGTAGGAACATTTCCTCATAGACTTCTCTACAATCTGAGGTAATAAAGAGAGAGAGAGAAGAAGGAACATTTCCTCATAGACTTCTCTACAATCTGAGGTAATAAAGAGAGAGAGAGAAGAAGGAACATTTCCTCATATACTTCTCTACAATCTAAGGTAATAAAGAGAGAGAGAGAAGAAGGAACATTTCCTCATAGACTTCTCTACAATCTGAGGTAATAAAGAGAGAGAGAGAAGTAGGAACATTTCCTCATAGACTTCTCTACAATCTGAGGTAATAAAGAGAGAGAGAGAAGAAGGAACATTTCCTCATAGACTTCTCTACAATCTGAGGTAATAAAGAGAGAGAGAGAAGAAGGAACATTTCCTCATATACTTCTCTACAATCTAAGGTAATAAAGAGAGAGAGAGAAGAGGAACATTTCCTCATAGACTTCTCTACAATCTGAGGTAATAAAGAGAGAGAGAGAAGTAGGAACATTTCCTCATAGACTTCTATACAATCTGAGGTAATAAAGAGAGAGAGAAGTAGGAACATTTCCTCATAGACTTCTATACAATCTGAGGTAATAAAGAGAGAGAGAGAAGTAGGAACATTTCCTCATAGACTTCTCTACAATCTGAGGTAATAAAGAGAGAGAGAAGTAGGAACATTTCCTCATATACTTCTCTACAATCTAAGGTAATAAAGAGAGAGAGAAGTAGGAACATTTCCTCATAGACTTCTCTACAATCTGAGTTAATAAAGAGAGAGAGAAGTAGGAATATTTCCTCATAGACCTCTCTACAATCTGAGGTAATAAAGAGAGAGAGAGAAGTCGGAACAATTTCTCATAGCCTTATCTACAATCTAAGGCAATAAAGAGAGAGAGAAGTAGGAACATTTCCTCATATACTTCTCTACAATCTAAGGCAATAAAGAGAGAGAGAAGTAGGAACATTTCCTCATATACTTCTCTACAATCTGAGGTAATAAAGAGAGAGAGAAGTAGGAACATTTCCTCATAGACTTCTATACAATCTGAGGTAATAAAGAGAGAGAGAAGCAGGAACATTTCCTCATAGACTTCTCTACAATCTGAGGTAATAAAGAGAGAGAGAAGTAGGAACATTTCCTCATAGACTTCTATACAATCTGAGGTAATAAAGAGAGAGAGAAGTAGGAACATTTCCTCATAGACTTCTCTACAATCTGAGGTAATAAAGAGAGAGAGAAGTAGGAACATTTCCTCATAGCCTTCTCTACAATCTGAGGTAATAAAGAGAGAGAGAAGTAGGAACATTTCCTCATAGACTTCTCTACAATCTGAGGTAATAAAGAGAGAGAGAGAAGTAGGAACACTTCCTCATAGACTTCTCTACAATCTGAGGTAATAAAGAGAGAGAGAGAAGTAGGAACATTTCCTCATAGACTTCTCTACAATCTGAGGTAATAAAGAGAGAGAGAAGTAGGAACATTTCCTCATAGACTTCTATACAATCTGAGGTAATAAAGAGAGAGAAGTAGGAACATTTCCTCATAGACTTCTCTACAATCTGAGTTAATAAAGAGACAAGTAGGAACATTTCCTCATAGACTTCTCTACAATCTGAGGTAATAAAGAGAGAGAGAGAGAAGTAGAAACATTTTCTCATAGACTTCTATACAATCTGAGGTAATAAAGAGAGAGAGAAGTAGGAACATTTCCTCATAGACTTCTATACAATCTGAGGTAATAAAGAGAGAGAGAAGTAGGAACAATTCCTCATAGACTTCTATACAATCTGAGGTAATAAAGAGAGAGAGAGAAGTAGGAATATTTCCTCATAGACTTCTCTACAATCTGAGGTCATAAAGAGAGAGAGAAGTAGGAACAATTCCTCATAGACTTCTATACAATCTGAGGTAATAAAGAGAGAGAGAGAAGTAGGAAAATTTCCTCATAGACTTCTCTACAATATGAGGTCATAAAGAGAGAGAGAAGTATGAACATTTCCTCATAGACTTCTCTAAAATCTGAGGCAATAAAAAGAGAAGTAGGAACATTTCCTCATAGACTTCTATACAATCTGAGGTAATAAAGAGAGAGAGAAGTAGGAACATTTCCTCATAGACTTCTCTACAATCTGAGGTAATAAAGAGAGAGAGAAGTAGGAACATTTCCTCATATACTTCTCTACAATCTGAGGTAATAAAGAAAGAGAGAAATAGGAACCTTTCCTCATAGACTTCTATACAATCTGAGGTAATAAAGAGAGAGAGAGAAGTAGGAAAATTTCCTCATAGACTTCTCTACAATATGAGGTCATAAAGAGAGAGAGAAGTATGAACATTTCCTCATAGACTTCTCTAAAATCTGAGGCAATAAAAAGAGAAGTAGGAACATTTCCTCATAGACTTCTATACAATCTGAGGTAATAAAGAGAGAGAGAAGTAGGAACATTTCTTCATAGACTTCTCTACAATCTGAGGTAATAAAGAGAGAGAGAAGTAGGAACATTTCCTCATAGACTTCTCTACAATCTGAGGTAATAAAGAAAGAGAGAAATAGGAACATTTCCTCATAGACTTCTCTACAATCTGAGGTAATAAAGAAAGAGAGAAATAGGAACATTTCCTCATAGACTTCTATACAATCTGAGGTAATAAAGAAAGAAAGAAGTAGGAACATTTCCTCATAGACTTCTATACAATCTGAGGTAATAAAGATAGAGAGAAGAAGGAATATGTCCTTATAGACTTCTATACAATCTGAGATAATAAAGAGAGAGAGAAATAGGAACATTTCCTCATAGACTTCTCTACAATCTGAGGTAATAAAGAGAGAGAGAAGTAGGAACATTTCCTCATAGACTTCTCTACAATCTGAGGTAATAAAGAGAGAGAGAAGTAGGAACAATTCCTCACAGCCTTCTCTACAATCTGAGGTAATAAAGAGAGAGAGAAGTAGGAACATTTCCTCATAGACTTCTATACAATCTGAGGTAGTAAAGAGAGAGAGAG